>NC_045140.1:29268595-29283595 GCF_008831285.2 Nymphaea colorata | reverse complement strand
ACAGCCACCCATGAGCTTTGTCAAAAAGAAAGAAGAGTATACGATGCTCATGACGAGCTTGCCAAGGAAGGTCCAGGCCATAATGGAAAAGTCAATCTCCTTCCCATGCCTTGGAAGAGATCCATTTGCTCAGATCTAGAGGATTGTGTGACCAAGTTGGGAGAATCACCCAGTCCACTAGAGACCTTAACTCTCGGATCTAGTCATTCCCCCCTTGCGCATGATTCAAGAGTTAGTGGCGCAGCCGAAGCATGGCTGGACGTGGAAACTAATATAGGCCAGCCAGTATCCCTTGTGGGACAATATGGGATCCCAAGAATAGGTCGTATATGGCAGGCCCATGACAGAGGCAAACCGCGTGATGTGTTGGAGAACCCGCAAGAGCCCGAGCATGTTCTTGGGCAGCAAAGGTCACTACTTGGCCTCTTACCACGGGACTATGGTCCAAGACGACAGTCAGATGGTCGAGCATCTGATAGGGGCAAGGAAGCGGGAACCCTCTTATGGGTTTACATGAGAAAACCGAGGCAAAGGTTCTCTCTTCCGAAGAACTCCCTAGAGCACTTACCTAGAGATTACGGACCTCATACTAAGTACATGGGTAAGTTGATGGGAGTGGTGCAGATCACCCATGATGACAACATGAGACGAGCTTGGGGTCAAGCTCGATGTAAGGAGGGTGGATCTGATACATGCCAAAATTGGGCATGTATGCGGCCAGCGGGCAGCATGGCCGAAGGACCCTGTGCAAGCCTAACTAGTGGCGTAGGGTGTAGCTGGGCTTGTCGATTACCACCTATCGAGCCTACACCCTTGTGAACTTGTGAGGCTAAACCGTGGCACGGTTTGGGTTTGGACCTATGTCGACCTTATGAGCAACTCGTTTATGGCTGCAGTGGGCGGAGAGGGAGGAGCAGCTACGGTCCAAAAGGAGGAGACAAGACTTGGGCGGAGTTGAGACCAAGCCCTTGACCCTAACCCGAAGTGCAGGTGGTTACCTGCACGAGGTCCCCGCCCTGGGCTCGCAAGGCTCAGGGACTTTTCATTTGCTTTTCGTGTTGGGCGTTAGGCCCGGTTTTAGCTTTATGCACTTTAAATTCATGTTAGTGTTGAGTTTTGAAGTAGGTACCTAGCAAGGCAGGTTGTGCCTTGCGCCAATAGTACTTGGGTCTGGGTAGAGAGCCGGATTTGGATTGTAGACCCGGCTCACACTAGGAATGTATATAAGTTTTTGGATCTTGTAGATTGTAAGCAAATTTTGAGTAAAGTGGCCATTTGGGCGTTTTTCATCTCTCTCCTCTCTCGAGGCATCTCCCTTCTCGTCTCCCACCATGCTCTAGCCGAGAGTTGGTGTCTTCTCCCACCTCGCGTCCTCTACCTCCACGGCGCCTCCTCCTCCACAACACACCTTGAAGGGCCGTCGTCCTTGGAGACATAGGCATAAGGTGCACGGCTTAGGCGGATCTTCCCCAATGGCGACGATCCCTCCTTTGTCCACGGTTTATTTCCCCCTTCGTGCAAAGATACAAGTAAGTTCTGGTGCCTTCTTCTCAACCACACAGAAGTTGAGAGGCCGATCTTACGCTGGGAAGATTGAAGACGGCAACGTCTTCAATATCGACGGCTTTCAAAGCCACTCTTGAAGAAGTTCGGACGGTGAAGAGGAAGAACGGAGCAAGTTTCCCGCCGTCGGATCTCTCACGTTCTCGGTCGCGCGCGGCAGGCGGAATTCCAGAAACAGCCGTCTGTTAAAACAGCCATATCTGAAGATCTACCGAGAGTTAGAGGACGATCTATATACCGTTGGAATCGTCTTGACGTCCTCTACAACATATCCAAATTTGGTGGTGATTGGAGATCGTTTGGTCGGCCAAATCGGAGCAGGAACAGAACACATTCCGCGGTCGCGATTCTGTCATTTCCAGAAACAGGTTGCTGTTCTTTGATCTGGATCTGGAGATTCCCTGGGAGTTTCAACACGTACAATATGCCGTTAGAATCATCTTAAGGTCAGATATCTTCTGTTAAAATTTCATTAAGATCCGAGATCATTTGGGTATCGAAATCGGTGGCGAAACAGTTCTGTGTCGCTGCCGTCGTTCTGCAGCGGACAGCAGCAGACCGGCCTGTTCAACGGCCATTTCCCGGCGATCCGCCGGGAGTATGAAGGCGTTCTTGGTACCGTCGGAATCGTCTCGATCCCAGTTCCAACATATCCAAAAATTGCAGTGATCGGACTCCATTTGGCGGGTAAAAGTCCGCCGGAAACAGGGCTGCCTGAAGAGCCCTGGCCGCGTCCCCCTTGTTTCCTTTTCGATACACTTTTCGCCCTTCAACCCTAATTCCCCACCTTGGCCTGCGACCCTCCATCTGTCCACGTGTCAGCATCCTAGCTACTTTCCCCCAAGTCAAGTCCTAGTCAGCCTACACCTATCCCACTCAAGATCAGTCTAGGATCTCGAGCTCCAACCTTTTAGGAAGGATCCCTAGCAGCCAATCTCCTTTCCTATTTTGTCTCTTTAGATATCGTCAACCCTAATCCGTTTTTCACCACAGCCCTCCATCTCGCCAAGTGTCGCTATCTCCCTAGCCCTTTGCCACCTCATCAGCCAGCCCATCAGCCACCTCACCATCTTGGTCCCGCATTCTTCCACGTGTCCATCCGGTGTCTCCTTGCGAAATCTCCTTCCCTTCCTTCCCGATTCCATCTCCTATCGTTTAGGAAAGATCATTGCCACCTAGCCGATCTTCCTTATTCTTCTCAGCCGTAAATCTCCCTCTCCTCCTTTGTCGAGCTCCTCCCTATCAGTTAGGAAGGAGTTCAAATCTTTCCCTAATAGCTAGCCCTTTTCTAGCTCTCTCTGTCTTGCTCCCCTCATCTTGCCACGTGGCAAGGATCCGGCACATCCACTTGGCACGACCAGCCAAGTCCCATCCCACCTAGCTAGGTTCCCTCTTGTGCCGCCACCTACCTTAGGCAACCCACTCCTTCTTGACTGGTCCTAAGCCGCCACCTCCCCACTTGCCTTAGACTAAAGTAGGAAACATTGACCCCACCTAGCTCACCTCCTTTCTAAGCTAGCCTAGTTGACTCGAGCCTACCTCGAGTGACTCATCTTGACCTACTTGACCTGGACCCACTAAGCTCGGTCCATTAGTCAACCTCCTATTTAGTCAACCTCTACCCGCATTTGGTCAATAGTGACCATTGACCTTGAGCCTAGGCTCGACCCAGACCAGCCCGACTAGACTCACCTCGTAGTTAGGCTACCTACTTTCCCTCCTAAACCCACAAGATCCCTCTAGCCTACCCCAACCCTAGCCTATCTTGACTAAGCCAGCCTACCTATAGAGCCCTGCCGAACCAAACCAACCCCAGCCTTAGTTAGGTCTAGGCTTGGCCGGTTACACCCGGCCCCCTTCCTCGGCCACCTTCACTCCGTCGGCATCGCACGGCGCGTGTGGTCGAACCACCTTCTGACGAAGGCAGGTAGGCGTTGTCGCTTCCCGGCAGCAGCCCCCCTCGGCACTCTAGGCGGCGTCCTAGCCAGCGGCATCGGCGACAAGCCGAATCTAAGCCCTTCCTCATCGGCGCTCGTCATCAGTGTAGGCGCTTCGAGGAGGCCCTTCTCAGCCGACATCCGTGAACCGTGAGCTGCAATACCCGGGGACTGGTTCTCACCCCGTGGTCTGAATCCGGCTGCGCCAAGGAATACCCTTGGCTGGTATCGTGTTCTTCTCCCCCTTGTAGCTATCGGGGTGGTAGTTTTTGCTTTTGCATCTAGGAAGCATCTTAGTTTGCTTTTGTTTCCTGCTTTAGCCCGGCTTCCGCCTTGCTCCCTTCCGTGGTACCTCGAGGGCACTGTGCCCGAGACACAACCGCAAGGAGCTGACCTACCTACTTGGATTAAGGGCGTGGTTTGGCCGCTAGTGTGGTTTGTATGGTTTGTGAGTGAGCTGTGAGAGGTTTAAATATTTGTATCGCTCGCAAATTGTAAAGCTTCACCACCTTTGTAGTCAATTGTAGTAGGTCAACCTTAGTTAGTTTTGGGGTTCCCCTACTTGTACCGCTACCTAGGGTATTTTGAGCCGGGGTCCTGTCCGGCCGGGTTTTGAAATTGTAAATAACTGGATTTTAGTGTGTCCGACGGCTCCTCCGAGAGATCTTGGGAGAGGATCGACATCCGGTGGAGGTTCTGGATTTAGGTCCTATCACCGGCATAGCCATGCGGACAAGCGGAACTTGGGAGGCGCATAATGTTGAAACGCGAGATAGATTCTCGATCAAACCGAACCGTCGTGGAACAAATGATAAAAACAAGCAAGAAGCAAACAGCAAAGGCAACGGGGATCCGTCAAACCGAGCATCAATCTCCTACGCAGGTGATTTGGGCGATCGCTCCCGGGTAAAAGGGGCTAACGCGAAAATCACCTAGTCTACCATAAATGTTCCAGACCATTCATGAATCCACTTGTGTACCTGATCCGGTCCCAAAGGACACCGCAGGCGCTGTCGGGGAACAGCGAGCACTGCAGGCCGAGGGCCAGGCAGGGAAGGACACGTTGCATTGCACCTGCCAAACAAAGGCCTTGACAGCAGTCGGAGGCCGAGAAGAAGGCAGTCGCACCGCGTGGACTACAAATGGCCCAGGCAAAACCGGACGCAGGAAAAGCTGAAAAGACAGCTACGGAAGCACGCGGAACCAAGAAAAAATGGCCGCTCGCAGTGAAGAAAGGGCACACGAGGGACGGCAGCAAGGTCGAAGGGTGTTGATACATGCCAAAATTGGGCATGTATGCGGCCAGCGGGCAGCATGGCCGAAGGACCCTGTGCAAGCCTAACTAGTGGCGTAGGGTGTAGCTGGGCTTGTCGATTACCACCTATCGAGCCTACACCCTTGTGAACTTGTGAGGCTAAACCGTGGCACGGTTTGGGTTTGGACCTATGTCGACCTTATGAGCAACTCGTTTATGGCTGCAGTGGGCGGAGAGGGAGGAGCAGCTACGGTCCAAAAGGAGGAGACAAGACTTGGGCGGAGTTGAGACCAAGCCCTTGGCCCTAACCCGAAGTGCAGGCGGTTACCTGCACGAGGTCCCCGCCCTGGGCTCGCAAGGCTCAGGGACTTTTCATTTGCTTTTCGTATTGGGTGTTAGGCCCGGTTTTAGCTTTATGCACTTTAAATTCATGTTAGCATTGAGTTTCGAAGTAGGGACCTAGCAAGGCGGGTTGTGCCTTGCACCAATAGTACTTGGGTCTGGGTAGAGAGCCGGATTTGGATTGTAGACCCGGCTCACACTAGGAATGTATATAAGTTTTTGGATCTTGTAGATTGTAAGCAAATTTTGAGTAAAGTGGCCATTTGGGCGTTTTTCATCTCTCTCCTCTCTCGAGGCATCTCCCTTCTCGTCTCCCACCATGCTCTAGCCGAGAGTTGGTGTCTTCTCCCACCTCGCGTCCTCTACCTCCACGGCGCCTCCTCCTCCACAACACACCTTGAAGAGCCGCAGTCCTTGGAGACACAGGCATAAGGTGCACGGCTTAGGCGGATCTTCCCCAACGGCGACGGTCCCTCCTTTGTCCACGGTTTATTCCCCCATCGTGCAAAGATACAAGTAAGTTCTGGTGCCTTCTTCTCACCCACACAGAAGTGGAGAGGCCGATCTTACGCTGGGAAGATTGAAGACGGCAACGTCTTCAATATCGACGGCTTTCAAAGCCACTCTTGAAGAAGTTCGGACGGTGAAGAGGAAGAACGAAGCAAGTTTCCCGCCGTCGGATCTCTCACGTTCTCGGTCGCGCGCGGCAGGCGGAAGTTCAGAAACAGCCGCCTGTTAAAACAGCCATATCTGAAGATTTACCGAGAGTTAGAGGACGATCTATATACCGTTGGAATCGTCTTGACGTCCTCTACAACATACCCAAATCTGGTGGTGATTGGAGATCGTTTGGTCGGTCAAATCGGAGCAGGAACAGAACACCTTCCGCGGCCGCGATTCTGTCATTTCCAGAAACAGGTTGCTGTTCTTTGATCTGGATCTGTAGATTCCCTGGGAGTTTCAATGCGTACAATACGCCGTTAGAATCGTCTTAAGGTCAGATATCTTCTGTTAAAATTTCATTAAGAGCCGAGATCATTTGGGTATCGAAATCGGTGGCGAAACAGTTCTGTGTCGCTGCCGTCGTTCTGCAGCGGACAGCAGCAGACCGGCCTGTTCAACGGCCATTTCCCGGCGATCCGTCGGGAGTTTGAAGGCGTTCTTGATACCGTCGGAATCGTCTCGATCCCAGTTCCAACATATCCAAAAATCGCAGTGATCGGACTTCATTTGGCCGGTAAAAGTCCGCCGGAAACAGGGCTGCCTGAAGAGCCCTGGCCGCGTCCCCCTTGTTTCCTTTTCGGTATACTTTTCGGCCTTCAACCCTAATTCCCCACCTTGGCCTACGTCCCTCCATCTGTCCACGTGTCAGCATCCTAGCTACTTTCCCCCAAGTCAAGTCCTAGTCAGCCTACACCTGTCCCACTCGAGATCAGTCTAGGATCTCGAGCCCCAACCTTTTAGGAAGGATCCCTAGCAGCCGAATCTCCTTCCCTATTTTGTCTCTTTAGAAATCGTCAACCCTAATCCGTTTTTCATCACAGCCCTCCATCTCGCCAAGTGTCGCTATCTCCCTAGCCCTTTGCCACCCCATCAGCCAGCCCATCAGCCACCTCACCATCTTGGTCCCGCATTCTTCCACGTGTCCAGCCGGTGGCTCCTTGCGAGATCTCCTTCCCTACCTTCCCGATTCCATCTCCTATCGTTTAGGAAAGATCATTGCCACCTAGCCGATCTTCCTTATTCTTCTCAGCCGTAAATCTCCCTCTCCTCCTTTGTCGAGCTCCTCCCTATCAGTTAGGAAAGAGTTCAAATCTTTCCCTAATAGCTAGCCCTTTTCTAGCTCTCTCTGTCTTGCTCCCCTCATCTTGCCACGTGGCAAGGATCCGGCACAACCACTTGGCACGACCAGCCAAGTCCCATCCCACCTAGCTAGGTTCCCTCTTGTGCCGCCACCTACCCTAAGCAACCCACTCTTCTGGACTGGTCCTAAGCCGCCACCTCCCCACTTGCCTTAGACTAAAGTAGGAAACATTGACCCCACCTAGCTCACCTCCTTTCTAAGCTAGCCTAGTTGACTCGAGCCTACCTCGAGTGACTCCTCTTGACCTACTTGACCCGGACCTACTAAGCTCGGTCCATTAGTCAACCTCCTATTTAGTCAACCTCTACCCGCATTTGGTCAATAGTGACCATTGACCTTGAGCCTAGGCTCGACCCAGACCAGCCCGACTAGACTCACCTCGTAGTTAGGCTACCTACTTTCCCTCCTAAACCCACAAGATCCCTCTAGCCTACCCCAACCCTAGCCTATCTTGACTAAGCCAGCCTACCTATAGAGCCCTGCCGAACCAAACCAACCCCAGCCTTAGTTAGGTCTAGGCTTGGCCGGTTACACCCGGCCCCCTTCCTCGGCCACCTTCACTCCGTCGGCATCGCACGGCGCGTGTGGTCGAACCACCTTCTGACGAAGGCAGGTAGGCGCTGTCGCTTCCCGGCAGCAGCCCCCCTCGCACTCTAGGCGGCGTCCTAGCCAGCGGCATCGGCGACAAGCCGAATCTAAGCCCTTCCTCATCGGCGCTCGTCATCAGTGTAGGCGCTTCGAGGAGGCCCTTCTCAGCCGACATCCGTGAACCGTGAGCTGCAATACCCGGGGACTGGTTCTCACCCCGTGGTCCGAATCCGGCTGCGCCAAGGAATACCCTTGGCTGGTATCGTGTTCTTCTCCCCCTTGTAGCTATCGGGGTGGTAGTTTTTGCTTTTGCATCTAGGAAGCATCTTAGTTTGCTTTTGTTTCCTGCTTTAGCCCGGCTTCGGCCTTGCTCCCTTCCGTGGTACCTCGAGGGCACTGTGCCCGAGACACGACCGCAAGGAGCCGACCTACCTACTTGGATTAGGGCGTGGTTTGGCCGCTAGTGTGGTTTGTATGGTTTGTGAGTGAGCTGTGAGAGGTTTAAATATTTGTATCGCTCGCAAATTGTAAAGCTTCACCACCTTCGTAGTCAATTGTAGTAGGTCAATCTTAGTTAGTTTTGGGGTTCCCCTACTTGTACCGCTACCTAGGGTATTTTGAGCCGGGGTCCTGTCCGGCCGGGTTTTCTTTATTGTAAATAACTGGATTTTAGAGTTGTCCGACGGCTCCTCCGAGAGATCTTGGGAGAGGATCGACATCCGGCGGAGGTTCTGGATTTAGGTCCTATCAATTGGTATCAGAGCAAGCTTGGAGTACAGTCGTGAAGTGTGGGACAGATTTCTGGTTTCGGTGTTTCTGGTGTTAATAGGAGTAGCAGAATTTCAGTTTGTAGCAGTTTCTGTTTTCTGGACTGTCACAGCCAGCAGGAGTTTTCAGGCGGTTTCGGATAGCAAACGACCTCGGAATTGACTGAAATTTGGTGTGGAACTTCGTAATTACATAATCTACAAAAGTTATTTAGGGCACTTGACGAGATTCTTCCGAAATATTTGAGAGAGTGGCCCTGAACTGGACTGAAGGCCTGGGCGGACAGAACCTGTCCTGGTGACAGTCTGCCAGGAAAATTACGTTGTTTCGAAGGCTTCCTGTGGTCAAATCGAGCTGAAAATTGGTGGGTAGTTAGATAACTATCCCAAATTTGTGCTGATCAAGTTTGGAGGCAAAATTCCACCATTTGGAGTTTCTGTGTGTCGGTCTTTGACTGCCTGAAAAACGGTCTAGACTGTGGTTGTGCACACCGCACAACACTAAGGTGCTTGAGCTCGAGGTGCGCTGTCGAGGCGTCAGGCGGACGCGACAGTTTAGGCCCCACTCTTGGGCCCGGCTGAGAGCGAGAGTTAGCCACCGAGGCGCCAGGCGGGCGCGGTGACAGGCGACTGGTTCCGTCTTCCTTAGACGCACACGGGGCAGATTTCAACAAGGCACCGGGGGCAGCCTAGACAGTGCAGCAGTGATTTCCATAGGAGAAGTTAGTCAGTTCTTATTCCAGCATCAGTGTGCTTTTGCAGTTGCTTTAGTAGAGTAGATGGCGGATATAGGTGCCCGTCTTGACGAAATGGATATACTTCTAAGCACCTACCTGAACGGGGAATTCATGGAGGACACCCTATTGCTAAGAGGCGATGAGATGGACCAAGGTCCAAGATGGGTGTATATCAAGGCCGGTAGTAATCCCGAGTGTGATTTGTGGTTCCGACACCCTAGCGTACAAGGACGCCATTTCGAGTTGGCCATAGATAAAGTCACCCCGGCGCTATGGATAGCCAATACCACCTACACGGGTAGATTGATTGTGGCTGGACACAAGGTGAGACCTCGAACTTGGGAGCGAATCTATCTTGGGGAAACTATCCAAGTTGGGCTCATGAACCGTTGCTTTGTGCTGGAGGAAAGACCCTCTCCTTATGCGAAGAAGCGAACGGAATCCTTTGAGGAGCATTATGGGCCGAATGCCCAAAGCCCAAGACCTCCTACATGGGATGAAATGGCGCAAAAGGTGCTTGAAAAGATCGACCTGATAAGAGAAAGGTTAAAATGCGAAGAGTCGAACGAAAATGAGACAGCGCCAAGTGATACGAGCAAAGACCAACAACCAACCATGGGGCAAACTCACAAGGTTTGTGGTTCCGAACAAGTGGTCTTACTGTCCAAGGAGGACCTACGAGCTTCACAGAAAATTAGCGCAGTCCAGCCGGCCAAGAAATCTAAGAAGGGGTACCGAATTCTTAGAATTAAAATCCAGAGACCGAAAACTAAGAGAATCTTGGTCTCCCCTAGCGAGTCGGAAAGCACCAAAGGGAATAGCCGAGTCTACATGGGGCTTGAATGGCAGGAGTTAGCTGAAAACATGCCCACATCTCTCGAGAGCATCAGGCCTGACGATGACATAGAAGCGATACGAGGCCAGCTACGAGACGAGCTCAAGCTCGGCACCACCCATGGCTATGCTAAAGAGCCTCTTACAGTCCTCAGCGAAGATTGGATACCCGAGTCCTCTTGCGCAGTCCCTAAAAATCATGTCACAGGACTGCTCGACGAAGAGGACAAGCAACTTGTGCCTTCCACACAAGTTGAATGTGCTTCGAGTGCTACATTACCACCACAGCCCCTCACTCCTAAGGGTAAGGCAAAGCCTAAGGAGGGTGGTAATGATAAGGAAGATGTGAGGAGCAACCTACAGAGGACAGCCACCCATGAGCTTTGTCAAAAAGAAAGAAGAATATACGATGCTCATGAAGAGCTTGCCAAAGAAGGTCCAGGCCATAATGGAAAAGTCGATCTCCTTCCCACGCCTTGGAAGAGATCCATTTGCTCAGATCTAGAGGATTGTGTGACCAAGTTGGGAGAATCACCCAGTCCACTAGAGACCTTAACTCTCGGATCTAGTCATTCCCCCTTGCGCATGATTCAAGAGTTAGTGGCGCAGCCGAAGCATGGCTGGACGTGGAAACTAATATAGGCCAGCCAGTATCCCTTGTGGGACAATATGGGATCCCAAGAATAGGACGTATATGGCAGGCCCATGACAGAGGCAAACCGCGTGATGTGTTGGAGAACCCGCAAGAGCCCGAGCATGTTCTTGGGCAGCAAAGGTCACTACTTGGCCTCTTACCACGGGACTATGGTCCAAGACGACAGTCAGATGGTCGAGCATCTGATAGGGGCAAGGAAGCGGGAACCCTCTTATGGGTTTACATGAGAAAACCGAGGCAAAGGTTCTCTCTTCCGAAGAATCCCTAGAGCACTTACCTAGAGATTACGGACCTCATACTAAGTACGTGGGTAAGTTGATGGGAGTGGTGCAGATCACCCATGATGACAACATAGACGAGCTTGGGGTCAAGCTCGATGTAAGGAGGGTGGATCTGATACATGCCAAAATTGGGCATGTATGCGGCCAGCGGGCAGCATGGCCGAAGGACCCTGTGCAAGCCTAACTAGTGGCGTAGGGTGTAGCTGGGCTTGTCGATTACCACCTATCGAGCCTACACCCTTGTGAACTTGTGAGGCTAAACCGTGGCACGGTTTGGGTTTGGACCTATGTCGACCTTATGAGCAACTCGTTTATGGCTGCAGTGGGCGGAGAGGGAGGAGCAGCTACGGTCCAAAAGGAGGAGACAAGACTTGGGCGGAGTTGAGACCAAGCCCTTGCCCTAACCCGAAGTGCAGGCGGTTACCTGCACGAGGTCCCCGCCCTGGGCTCGCAAGGCTCAGGGACTTTTCATTTGCTTTTCGTATTGGGTGTTAGGCCCGGTTTTAGCTTTATGCACTTTAAATTCATGTTAGCATTGAGTTTCGAAGTAGGGACCTAGCAAGGCGGGTTGTGCCTTGCACCAATAGTACTTGGGTCTGGGTAGAGAGCCGGATTTGGATTGTAGACCCGGCTCACACTAGGAATGTATATAAGTTTTTGGATCTTGTAGATTGTAAGCAAATTTTGAGTAAAGTGGCCATTTGGGCGTTTTTCATCTCTCTCCTCTCTCGAGGCATCTCCCTTCTCGTCTCCCACCATGCTCTAGCCGAGAGTTGGTGTCTTCTCCCACCTCGCGTCCTCTACCTCCACGGCGCCTCCTCTCCACAACACACCTTGAAGAGCCGCAGTCCTTGGAGACACAGGCATAAGGTGCACGGCTTAGGCGATCTTCCCCAACGGCGACGGTCCCTCCTTTGTCCACGGTTTATTCCCCCTTCGTGCAAAGATACAAGTAAGTTCTGGTGCCTTCTTCTCACCCACACAGAAGTGGAGAGGCCGATCTTACGCTGGGAAGATTGAAGACGGCAACGTCTTCAATATCGACGGCTTTCAAAGCCACTCTTGAAGAAGTTCGGACGGTGAAGAGGAAGAACGAAGCAAGTTTCCCGCCGTCGGATCTCTCACGTTCTCGGTCGCGCGCGGCAGGCGGAAGTTCAGAAACAGCCGCCTGTTAAAACAGCCATATCTGAAGATTTACCGAGAGTTAGAGGACGATCTATATACCGTTGGAATCGTCTTGACGTCCTCTACAACATACCCAAATCTGGTGGTGATTGGAGATCGTTTGGTCGGTCAAATCGGAGCAGGAACAGAACACCTTCCGCGGCCGCGATTCTGTCATTTCCAGAAACAGGTTGCTGTTCTTTGATCTGGATCTGTAGATTCCCTGGGAGTTTCAATGCGTACAATACGCCGTTAGAATCGTCTTAAGGTCATATATCTTCTGTTAAAATTTCATTAAGATCCGAGATCATTTGGGTATCGAAATCGGTGGCGAAACAGTTCTGTGTCGCTGCCGTCGTTCTGCAGCGGACAGCAGCAGACCGGCCTGTTCAACGGCCATTTCCCGGCGATCCGTCGGGAGTTTGAAGGCGTTCTTGATACCGTCGGAATCGTCTCGATCCCAGTTCCAACATATCCAAAAATCGCAGTGATCGGACTTCATTTGGCCGGTAAAAGTCCGCCGGAAACAGGGCTGCCTGAAGAGCCCTGGCCGCGTCCCCCTTGTTTCCTTTTCGGTATACTTTTCGGCCTTCAACCCTAATTCCCCACCTTGGCCTACGTCCCTCCATCTGTCCACGTGTCAGCATCCTAGCTACTTTCCCCCAAGTCAAGTCCTAGTCAGCCTACACCTGTCCCACTCGAGATCAGTCTAGGATCTCGAGCCCCAACCTTTTAGGAAGGATCCCTAGCAGCCGAATCTCCTTCCCTATTTTGTCTCTTTAGAAATCGTCAACCCTAATCCGTTTTTCATCACAGCCCTCCATCTCGCCAAGTGTCGCTATCTCCCTAGCCCTTTGCCACCCCATCAGCCAGCCCATCAGCCACCTCACCATCTTGGTCCCGCATTCTTCCACGTGTCCAGCCGGTGGCTCCTTGCGAGATCTCCTTCCCTACCTTCCCGATTCCATCTCCTATCGTTTAGGAAAGATCATTGCCACCTAGCCGATCTTCCTTATTCTTCTCAGCCGTAAATCTCCCTCTCCTCCTTTGTCGAGCTCCTCCCTATCAGTTAGGAAAGAGTTCAAATCTTTCCCTAATAGCTAGCCCTTTTCTAGCTCTCTCTGTCTTGCTCCCCTCATCTTGCCACGTGGCAAGGATCCGGCACAACCACTTGGCACGACCAGCCAAGTCCCATCCCACCTAGCTAGGTTCCCTCTTGTGCCGCCACCTACCCTAAGCAACCCACTCTTTCTGGACTGGTCCTAAGCCGCCACCTCCCCACTTGCCTTAGACTAAAGTAGGAAACATTGACCCCACCTAGCTCACCTCCTTTCTAAGCTAGCCTAGTTGACTCGAGCCTACCTCGAGTGACTCCTCTTGACCTACTTGACCCGGACCTACTAAGCTCGGTCCATTAGTCAACCTCCTATTTAGTCAACCTCTACCCGCATTTGGTCAATAGTGACCATTGACCTTGAGCCTAGGCTCGACCCAGACCAGCCCGACTAGACTCACCTCGTAGTTAGGCTACCTACTTTCCCTCCTAAACCCACAAGATCCCTCTAGCCTACCCCAACCCTAGCCTATCTTGACTAAGCCAGCCTACCTATAGAGCCCTGCCGAACCAAACCAACCCCAGCCTTAGTTAGGTCTAGGCTTGGCCGGTTACACCCGGCCCCCTTCCTCGGCCACCTTCACTCCGTCGGCATCGCACGGCGCGTGCGGTCGAACCACCTTCTGACGAAGGCAGGTAGGCGCTGTCGCTTCCCGGCAGCAGCCCCCCTCGGCACTCTAGGCGGCGTCCTAGCCAGCGGCATCGGCGACAAGCCGAATCTAAGCCCTTCCTCATCGGCGCTCGTCATCAGTGTAGGCGCTTCGAGGAGGCCCTTCTCAGCCGACATCCGTGAACCGTGAGCTGCAATACCCGGGGACTGGTTCTCACCCCGTGGTCCGAATCCGGCTGCGCCAAGGAATACCCTTGGCTGGTATCGTGTTCTTCTCCCCCTTGTAGCTATCGGGGTGGTAGTTTTTGCTTTTGCATCTAGGAAGCATCTTAGTTTGCTTTTGTTTCCTGCTTTAGCCCGGCTTCGGCCTTGCTCCCTTCCGTGGTACCTCGAGGGCACTGTGCCCGAGACACGACCGCAAGGAGCCGACCTACCTACTTGGATTAGGGGCGTGGTTTGGCCGCTAGTGTGGTTTGTATGGTTTGTGAGTGAGCTGTGAGAGGTTTAAATATTTGTATCGCTCGCAAATTGTAAAGCTTCACCACCTTCGTAGTCAATTGTAGTAGGTCAATCTTAGTTAGTTTTGGGTTCCCCTACTTGTACCGCTACCTAGGGTATTTTGAGCCGGGGTCCTGTCCGGCCGGGTTTTCTTTATTGTAAATAACTGGATTTTAGAGTTGTCCGACGGCTCCTCCGAGAGATCTTGGGAGAGGATCGACATCCGGCGGAGGTTCTGGATTTAGGTCCTATCAGGTCAAGTCCGTCGATCCGAGCTGGTGGTTAACCTATAGGTGATTGGCGATGGCTCCCGTAAAAGGCCAACGCGAAAATCACTTGGTCTACCATAAATATTAATATTTTGAAGTATCGCGCGAATTCGCTTTCTGTATCCTAGTGTTCCGACGCTGTCCGCGAGCAGCGGAAGACCGGCACAGGGGACTACAGCAGCCGATTGATGCAAATGATCTCCCATACATGTGATTTGGGCGACGGCTCCCGGGTAAAAGGGGCTAACGCGAAAATCACTTGGTCTACCATAAGTATTTTTGAAGTACGAATCCGCCTTGTGTATCCCTAGTGTTCTGAGCACTTTCCGCAAGCAGCGGAAGACCGGGCACAAGAGGGACTACAGCAAGGTCCATCGAGCCGAGCAAATGTTTCACCAGCCCCCCCCCCCCCTCCGACGAACCTCACAGGTGCTTTGGGCGATCGCTCTCGGGTAATACGGGCTAACGCGAAAATCACCTGGCCTACCATAAATCTTATTTTTCGGAAATCCACCTTTGGTC
>NC_045140.1:29243595-29246095 GCF_008831285.2 Nymphaea colorata | reverse complement strand
ACGGACGATGGGTCTAAGCCCGGGCTAAAACAGGAAATTAAGCAAACTAACAAGTCCCTAACGCAAAAGCAAATACTCCCACCCGAAACTACAAGGGGGTTAAGGAGATGATACCGGCCAAGGTGATTCCTTGGCTGTCCGAGAGGGATCCGAGGCTAAGACCGTGCCTCGGATATTGCAGCTACGGATCGAAGAAGTCCACTTGAGGCGAGCCTCCTCGGAGCTTGCTGCACGGGCTGGAGACCGGCGGGGAGCGCACGGCCTGTCTGCCGCTGGACGCCGACGATGCTGGCGTAGAGAGAGAGAGTCGGCCAAGGTGGCTCGGCCGACGCTGGCCGCGTGACGGGTGTCGACGGCGTAGACGGAAGGACGGCGGGAAGCGCGCGTCTGAGTGCGCCGGTGCCGCTGCTGCTGCTACACGTACTCCGGCAGAGTGACGAGGGGGGCGAGTGCCGGAAGCGGCAACGCCTACCTGCCTTCCTTCGGGTGTGGCTCGGCCACGGGCGTCGGCTGGGTGCCGACGGAAGAGAGTCGACCACGAGGGTGGCCGACGGAACAGCTACGCCTAATCCTAACTAAGGCTGGCTGGGCTCGGCAACGACTGGGCTCTAGTAGGGTAGTGTCGGTCTGGTTTAGGGAGGTTAAGGTAGGGGTAGGCCGAGGGGGGAGGTGAGGTTTAGGAGGGATGTTAGGGTTTCTAACTACGATGGTAGGCCAATGCGGTTTGGCTAGGGCTGAGCCTAAGCTCGGGGAAGTTGGTCAAGAGAGACCGAGTGCGATAGTGGGTTCTAGAAGGTAGCCTGACTACTGGACCAAGTGATGGGTCCGGGTGAAGTGGGTTCGGGCAATCTCGAGGTAGGCTCGAGATGACTAGGGTTAGGTCAAACTGAAGGGTTGACCTAGTGGGCTAAGACGGAAAGTCAGAGGGTTGACTAAGTCCTAAGGTCGAGTGGGTTCGGTTCAAATGTGGGTAGTGAACTCCTAGGTTGGATGACGCGTGAGGTTGACCTAGCTAGGTGGGCTCGGTCTTGGCGGTCTAGCCAAGTGAGTGCGTCGGGTCTTGCCACGTGGCAAGATCAACGGTCAAGGGTAGCTCGCTAGGGGAAAGGCTAGCGAGTAAGAGGAGGGTGGCGATCACTTTCCTAGAAGGTAGGAAGAGATCGAGCTTGATTGCTAAGGAGATTAGGCAATCAAAGAGGTGGCACTCGAGATTATTCGAGTCTCTCTCTCCGGTGGATGGGTGACACGTGGAGGCAAGGAACGGTGGAGATAAGCTGCGGATTAGGGTTGAGATGAAGGTGGAGGAGGTAGGCGAGAAAACGGGAAGGGGGAGCGCGCGGCGAGGGACTTGCCAAATCGCTGGGGTGTAGGTGGCACGCGGTTAGATGAGGTGGCAGCCGCGTGGACTGGGCGAGACTCCAAGTGGGACCTGGTGAGACAGGTGGCAGACACGTAGGATGATGACTGGACACGAGGTGGCTGGGATGCGGACAGGTGGCGCGATGGAGGGCTGAGGCGTTAGGGTTTGACGCAAAGGAAAATATGCCAAAAAGGAAGGTGGCGGAGGTGACAAATGCGGGCTGGGAGCTCGTGATCCAAGAGGGATTCTCGGAGGGGGCTAGGCGAGCTGGAGAGGACACATGGCAGGCTACGAGGACAGGGTATGACGCGGGTTGACAGATGTGGGACACGTGTAGAAACGGAAGGCCAAGATGCGCGGTAGGAAGACTTACCAATTCGGGACCGGCGGCCAAGGGAGACGCTGTCCTTCACGCGCCGCGGCTAGGGTTAGCTCCTCGTCCAAATGACGCTGGTGCCCTTCTCGAAACTGCAGGGGCCTTCGGTGGTGGAGGGGCAGGACTGTCCTTCACACCGGAAACAATGGTTGACGCAGGAAATTGCAGCGGTGTCTTAGCTCCAACGAGAATACCGGCCGAGGCGATTTCTATCTTCTCACGGGCCGAATTTGCCCAAATTTGACTATGTTGATCAGCACGAAGAGGCGATTCCACTGAAGTGGTTTAGAGGCCCAAACCTCGATATTGAACCGTGATTTTGAGTCCTTCAAGCCGCTGGATTTCTTGCCAACTTCAATTTGGAGCCGACGGTAGAAGTGATCTTTTTGTTGAGGCAGCCGTCGTGAACCGTGAGGGGTGGCTTGGGTTGGTTCCTACGGATAGAAAACCGATTCCAAGCGGGGAAGAGAGTGCACCAAGGGAGGGGCACCGTAGATCCTCAAACCAGTCACTCGGGTATGCCGAGCAAGGGGCCTAGGTCGCGGGTGAGGCTCCGGAAGCGAACAACTCCAAGCCGAATGGAAGAGTTCAATGATCCGAGTACTAACCTTGTTAAGCCGTCGAATCGAAGCCTTGGGGACTTCGATCTTCTCTTGTGCCGAACTCAGCCTTTCTTCTCCTTCGTGTTCAAGGGGAAGGCACCAATGTTCGGGCTATTGATCTTCTTCGTAGAGGCAAGCGTGGACGAGGAGGGATCACCGCCG
>NC_045140.1:29226095-29233595 GCF_008831285.2 Nymphaea colorata | reverse complement strand
CGACATTATCCCACACCCTCCGCTGGTTTTCTCTACTAGGAGGTGAAACGAAGCAAGCAGCCGGCGGGTTGTCTTCTTCATCGTCTACCCGAGCAGAAGCAAAGGTGAATGCCGTGCGGACTCCTCAGCCACAGGGGTGTCGAGAGGCGTCATCCACCATCCGGAAGGCATTCTCCAGCCTTCGCGCAATGCCTACACGGCGGTGTGAAGATCTGAGATGCATTTGATCGTCCGTTCAGCAGAAATACAGCTAAGTGTGTTTTTCCAGCGTCATTTCCTCTTGTAGTGACTGTAAATCGCCTCCCCAATTCGTTTGTATGCCGTGGGATCCTTCTGGAATCCGTGAGGATGATCTGAAGAAGGATCGAAGCGAAGGAGGATGGGTTTGGGGGTCGTTTGGAGGATGATCGAGCCTCTTTTTGAGCATTCGGTTGAAACAGGCCTACCACAGCCAGTCTCAATCCGAGCTTAAATCGAAGGGTCAATCGGCCATAACTTTTGGGGGTTTTGATACTGTTCGCTTCCCACCGAACCAAGCTTTCTATAGGAAGTGGAATCGCGTCAATCCGTTCAGTATTGAGTGAGTTACGAGCTTGAGAAGTCGGAGTAGGTTCTGTCACGCAGTTCCGCCGACCAGTTCCTGTTTCCGGCGACATTTCCGGCGATCCAACCGTTGGATCTTCACGATTCCGGTGCCATTAGATTCCCAACATCCCTGAGATCATCTCCACCAACTTTGACGTCGATCGGACTGTAGATGGCGTTTCTGGAGGCGACGGTCTGAATCTGGCGGGAATCGGCGGCGAGCATCCCTGTTTCTCCGCCACAGGCGGCTGTAACCCAATATTCGCTTAGAACATTGGGAATGCAGCATCACCGGGTGATCTATTGACTTTAGCTTGTTCCAAATTTAATTATCTGTCGATTGCAAGTGGTTTCATCTCTTGATTTGATCGCATTGAGGCGGAGTGGCGATTTGAAGACCTGTGGCTGTTCTTCTGCACGACGGCTCTTCCTGAAACAGGCGACAGAACTACAGCGACTTTGAGGGATCAACGACTGGGGTCTAGACAGCTCAGATTCAGCTCAAATTTGGAGCGTCTACTCCTTGGCTAGTGGTCTTGCTACAGTCCAAATTTCAGGATTTTTGGAGGTGTCTATGAATTGTTATGATTTTTCCATCGAAGACCTCTCCAGCAGTCCTGAAGCTGTTCTGCGCCTGATACATTTCTGAACGAAGGACAGAACGTGCGCGATTTTCAGAGCTCAACGACCTGGCCTTAAACTCGTCGGATTTGGCTCAAACTTGGAGCGTCCACTCCTGAGGATGTCTACTTGTTGCTGACCAAGTTTGGGGATTTTTGGAGACTCCTGTGATTTTATACGAATTTTAGACTGGAGGCCACTCTCTGCCAGCGCCTGAACCTGTCTTCTTCGTTTTCCAGAACAGAGGCCAAGCCTCGACGCTACCCCGATCTCGTTTTCTTCGATATTGGGGAAACGAGTATCTCTGGTGATTTCAGCTCCTTGAATCCCTTGTTTTCCTTTGATTATATCCTGGATTTGATCGTGCTTGCACTTGTTTTGGCGGAGCATACCCCTGCTGCAACGAGGATGGGCTGCAACCTGTTAGCATAGACTGCAACAGTCCGTGAGCCGCAACCTTGGAGTTGAAGGGTGCTCGTCGACACCAGTTCGACGCCTGCTTCCCCCTTAACAGAATACAAAGAGGGGTTTAGATCGCATCTTGTGAGGCATTTCATACTTTGGCTCTGTTGTTCGATTACTGTTTTGCTGTAACAGTAATCCGTGCTTCCCTTGTTGCTGAGGTGAACCGTGAGCCATCAAGCGACCGGTGAGTTGGGGTCGTGGAGCTTGCTGTCCAGCTTGGGCGAGGAGGCATTTGCTGAGTACCGAGGCTTAGTTTCTGGTTTTCCAGCCTCGGTGGATAGCTCGGACTAGCTCCGAGGAGGTTTGTACCCTGTCCCACTATAGCACGGGGAGGGTGTTCTTGCTTACAAACCCGCCTACACGGCGCGCGGCATAGTGAGGTCCTCGGAGGCTCGTTCAGCCGACGACACACCTCCTTGCGGCTTGGCCACCTAGGGGTTGAGGGTGTGGTTTGTGCGCTTAGGCATGTATGTTTTTGATGAATGCTTGGATGTGAATGTGGTTGAGTGAGGTGAGCGTTTAAGTTGTATCGTCGCGGTTGTATTAAGCCTTGAGCCCCTTAGCATTCTTGTAGTAGGATTGGCTATTTGGGTTCGGGAAACACTCTTGTAATTCTGTCCTAACTTGGGAAATTAAGCCGGGGTTGCTGTCCGGCAGGGAAAGAGTGTAAAGTCTTCTTAATACTTAGCCTATTCGGAGCCTGCCCCAAGAGATCTTGGGAAGGGAGTTCGGCATTCGGCAGCGAGCTTAGGCAGTCCTAGCCGGGTTCCCACCAGTTTGGTATCAGAGCACCTTGGGGCTGATTGAGCAGCTATGGCAAAGAAGAAGAACTCAAGAGTTGAGCAACAGGAAATGGAATTGGGCGTCGAAGATGCAGCCACCGAATCAGTTCATGAGGGCAGCGGAAGGAATGAATCAAACCGAGAAAAGTTCTCACGGATAGAAACCGAACTTGAGGAAATGAGAGTAAGAATGAGTCGGCAAGACCAGCCATCACGTGTGGAAGAGAGGTTGTCTCGCTTTGAGGAAGCTATGATTCGTATGACTGATAACTTCACGCAAATAAGTCACCAATTGGGTTTCTTAACCGGCCGAATGAATAAAATGGACCAATTGTCAGAAAGTATAGAAGGGCTAAATCAAAGAATGGACCGTATGGAAAGATCCGTTAATCATGGGCACAACCGAGAAGATAAGGGAAAAGGACCTTATGAAGAGCCTCACACATCATATCAAGCTCCCAAAGAGCATGCCGCATCGAGTTTTGGAGGGATTAAAATTGGAAAAGATAATCAAGTTCCACCCAAAACCAATGAAGCTCACATGGGAAATAAAAAGACCATGGGAGTTAACATGGCAACTTGTTCCAAACCACTGGTAGACAATGATTTTGAAGAAATTTCAGATGAAGATAGTGAGAGAATCGGACAAAGAAGTGAGAAAAAGAGGGGCCAAAGGAACATAGAACCCAGATCCAACATTCGGGTTGACTTTCCTAAGTTTGATGGCAAAAACGCCCAAGATTGGGTGATTAAAGCGGAGCAATACTTTGAGTGCCAAGAAGTTAGGGAAGACAAAAAAATTACAACGGCCATGATCTACTTTGAAGGGGCAGCTATGAGGTGGTATCGGTCGTACAAGAGGAAAAACCCGGTCATGGTATGGGAAACGTTTTCAAATGCATTACTCGCTCGCTTTGGAGTCTCGTCATATACTAACTATCATGTGGAGCTCATCAACATGAAACAAATCACTACCGTGGAGGAGTTTCAAGGTCGATTTGAGGACATGTCATGTATGGTTGGAGATTGGCCCGAACCCGCACTCATAGGTGCATTCATGTCGGGATTGAGAGAGGATATTAGAATTGAGATGCTATCCGAGGAACATGTAGATTTAGACAGTTGCTTTGCAAGGGCACGAGTTATGGAGGAAAAACTCCTCAAACGGGCAGCGTATGAGAAATTCTCTAAGACCGGAGGATTCAACCAAAACAAAGGGAATTTCAACAGGCCTACTCCTAAACCACAGCCACAAGGGTTTCCAAAGAGGGATACACGTCCAGCCGTTAGGGACAATGTTCCGGTTCGTTACATCACCGCTAAGGAGAGGGATGAAAGGTTCAAAGCCGGGCTATGCGTGTCATGTGAGGAAAAGTGGTTCAAGGGACACAAGTGTAAAAGGTTTCAGCTAATGGTGGTTGTAGAGGATGAGGACGAAGTTGAGGTTTCAATCCCAGTTGAGGAAGAGCAACCAGTAGAACAAGAGTGCCCAACGGAAATTGAGAAGGTGGATGGGGTTCTTCACTCCATGAGGGACCCAAACCGTCCTAAAGCAATGCGTGTTCTTGGAACCATTCAAGGGCACAGAGTCACAATCTTGCTAGATTCGGGAGCAACTCATAATTTTATGAGTTTAGAAACGGCCAAGGATAGCGGATGCACATTGGAAGATCAAGCACCACTCACGGTCTTGGTAGGAGATGGAACAAGGCTACCTTGCGTCCACATTTGCCGAAACATGGATATAACCGTGCAAGGGATCCCATACAAGATAGATGTCTTAGTTCTTCCGATAAAAGGGATGGACCTTGTTCTTGGTGTTGATTGGTTAGAGACACTTGGGGGAATCTACTGGGATTTCTCCAAAATGAAGATGAGATTTGAGAGGGAAGGAGGAGATCAAGTGACACTCGAAGGAATCCAGCCCAACTTGGAACCGAAGGCAGCCATCAAGGCTCTCGTAGCTCAACAGCCAGCCCTCTGGCTGATATCGTTAGCCACTGATGTACCTCCAAAAGGGACAGAGACCGAAGTCATTCCCAAGGAAGTTCAGCAAGTATTGGATGGTTTTGAAGATGTCTTTTCTGAACCTAAAGGGTTACCTCCTCCAAGATCATACGATCACAGGATCGTCCTATCAAACGGGGCAGAACCGGTAAATGTTAGGCCTTATCGTTATGGGTTTACACAGAAAACGGAGATAGAGAGATTGGTAAAAGAAATGATTGAAGGGGGAATCATTCGCCCGAGTAGCAGTCCCTTCTCCTCTCCTGTTTTGTTAGTCAAAAAGAAGGATGAAACTTGGAGATTTTGTGTTGATTATCGGGCACTTAACGAAGTCACGATTAAGGACCGCCACCCTATACCCGTCATTGACGAACTCCTTGATGAATTGGCGAGCGCTTCCATTTTCTCCAAGCTTGACTTAAGGGCTGGTTACCATCAGATACGCATGGATAAGCATGACGTACCCAAGACTGCATTTAGAACTCACGATGGGCATTATGAGTTCTTGGTCATGCCCTTCGGATTAACCAACGCCCCGGCTACATTCCAACGATGTATGAATGATATTTTCAGACCACATCTGAGGGATTTCATTCTAGTTTTCTTCGATGACATTCTGGTTTACAGTCGATCATTAGAGCACCACATTGTCCACTTAAGGAAGACACTACAAATTTTGAGGCAGAATGAACTCTTTGCAAAAGCTTCTAAGTGCAGTTTCGGTCAAGAATCAATCGGCTATTTGGGACACATAGTGTCCAAGGAAGGTGTTAGAGCTGATCCAGAAAAGCTCCATGCCATGGAGCAATGGCCTTTGCCAAAAGACCCGAGAGGAATGAGAGGATTTCTAGGTCTTACTGGTTACTATCGAAGGTTTATTCAAGGCTATGGATCTATAGCCTCCCCTTTGACGAAAATGTTGAAGAAAGGGGAGTTCACCTGGACGGATCACTCAAGGGAAGCATTCGTAAAGCTTAAGGCAGCAATGTTAGCCGCGCCCGTGCTAACCTTGCCAGATTTTTCACTTGATTTCGTGGTGGAGACGGACGCAAGCGACGTTGGTGTTGGGGCTGTCCTCAGCCAAAAGGGCCACCCAATAGCCTACATGTCCAAGGCTCTCACCCATAGGGCAAAGCCATTATCCACATATGAAAAGGAGTTATTTGCCATCGTGTTGGCCGTGGAGAAATGGAGGCCCTACCTCATCGGGCGCAAATTCATTGTGAGAACGGATCATAGTAGTTTAAGGTATATGCTCAAACAAAGGGTCTCAACGCCTACTCAACAAAGATGGCTCGCCAAGCTATTGGGTTACGATTTTACAATCGAATACAAGAAAGGAACCGAAAACTCGGCGGCTGATTCGTTATCGAGACTTGGAGAGCAATTTCTAACCTTGTCCGTTCTGGAAACCGATTTGTGGCAGCGATTGGTCATTGAGCAAGAGGCTGATGAAGGTTTGAGACTACTTAGAGCATCGGTTCAGCAGAATCCGGGATCAATCCCAAACCATGGCATGAAGGGGAACGTGCTTTACCGAAAGGGCAAAGCTGTGGTACCACGCGGTTCCTCCCTCAAAAAGGAGCTCCTATCACACTTTCATTGTTCAACCACCGCAGGTCACGAAGGCGTGGCCAAAACGCTTGCAAGGATCAAAACCCAATTTTGGTGGGAAGGTCTAAAAGGAGAAGTCAAAGAGTTTGTGAGGAGTTGTCAGATTTGCCAAAGGGAAAAGTATGAAGCAACCAAGCCACCCGGGCTGATGCACCCATTGCCAATACCTACAAAACCTTGGGCTGATGTATCAATGGATTTTATTGATGCAATGCCACGTTCGGAAGGAAAGGAAGCGGTGTTTGTAGTGGTGGACAGATTGACGAAATATGGGCATTTTGCCCCTCTTCCAAGACACTACAATGGGCCGTTGGTTGCCGGGATATACCAAGACTATGTCGGCAAACTTCATGGAATGCCGAGCACTATCGTTTGTGATAGGGATTCGATATTCCTTAGTGCGTTTTGGCGCGAGTATATGCGCATGGCTGGGACTTCATTGCATTTCAGTACAGCCCACCACCCGCAAACCGATGGGCAAAGCGAGGTGGTGAACAGGACACTAGAGACCTATCTGCGTTGTTCGCGGGGGAACGACCGAACACTTGGGTTCGGTATCTTGCTTGGGCAGAATGGTCTACAACACTAGTCTCCATTCCGGGATAGTATCACTCCCTACGAGGCACTGTATGGGTGTCCTCCTCCATCATTCCAAACTATGAAGTAGGGACAGCTCAAGATGATGAGGTGGACTGCACCTCCGTAATCGGGATGAGATTTGACAGTTTTGAGGAGATATCGTAAGAGCAGAATCGAATGAAACAAACAATGATAAAGGCCGCAAAGATCGAGAGTTCAAGGTTGGGACATGGCATGGTTGAAGAGGCTACCTATGCGACAAAAATCGTTGCTTGGACAGCCTTATTCCAAACTTTTACCCCGTTATTATGGGCCATTCCGGGTCTTGCAAAGAGTTGGCAAAGGAGCCTACAGGTTAGCACTACCACCCACCGCATTAGTCCATCCGGTCTTCCATGTAACTAGACTCAAGCCGCATTTTGGTCAGTTGCCAGAACTTATTGAACCTTTGCCAGATTTTCGGCCTAGACCGTATAGGATACTTCGTCACCGGCACCTGCAGAGAGAGGGGCGTCAGAGACATGAGGTTTTAGTTGAGTGGGACGGCCCAGATTCAGGTACATCATGGGAGCTATATGACAGGATTGTCCAGGATTTCCCAACTACTAGAGCTTGGGACAAGCTCAGTCTCAGCGTGGTGGATCTGATACGGAACTCCCTAGGACTAGGCCGGGACTAGCCTTGATTGCTGCCGAATCCCATCAACTACCACAGGCCGATAGCGCTAAGCTTGTCTGCGCGAACCCTTTGTCGCCAGATGGGCATGAGAGACTTGGTAAGGGTGAGACTTGGCCACTGAGTGTAAGGGAGAGAGGCTTTACTAACTGTGAATGTGCAGCTTGTAGCG
>NC_045140.1:29192227-29225995 GCF_008831285.2 Nymphaea colorata | reverse complement strand
GGTCAGTCCGAGCAGCAGGCTACGTGGAGGCACGCCTCAGCCGGTTTTCCTGTTCTGTAAGCTGCAGTGCTCGGGGCAGGTCATCACCCCGAGACCTTATCCGGCTACGCCAAGGGTGATCCTTTGGCCGGTATCGCTTCCTATTCCCCTTGTAGCTCCGGGTGGGATTTACCTTCAGTTTTAGGTAGCATATTAGTTTATTTTCAGCATTTCTATTTTAGCCTTGGCTTCGGCCTAGCTCCCCCGTGAGGTACCTCGAGGGCACTGTGCCGAGACACGACCACAAAGGAGCCAGACCACCTATTTACTTCTGTTGGGTGTGGTTTGCACGTTAGTGTGGTTTGCGTGGTTTGTGAGTGAGATTGAGTGTTCTCC
The DNA here is from genome assembly GCF_008831285.2 of Nymphaea colorata. Classification (NCBI taxonomy): domain Eukaryota; kingdom Viridiplantae; phylum Streptophyta; class Magnoliopsida; order Nymphaeales; family Nymphaeaceae; genus Nymphaea; species Nymphaea colorata. The sequence continues at coordinate 29,225,620 of NC_045140.1, read as the reverse complement.
TTGTATCGCTCGCGAATTGTAATGGCCTACGACCTTGTTAGTGTTTTTGAGTAGGTAGATGATACGGGTCAACCTGCAGAGTGGCCTAGGGTAGCCACAGATGTCGCTGAGAGCAGCCAAAGGGCGCGGGGCAAAGCCGCCCTTCATGCGATTAAGGCCCTACAAGGCCAAGATGACTCAAGGCTGAGTCAAAAGGGAGGCGTAGTGCATCAGGTGCAGACCTTACAAACTGAACATATTCAGCTTAGAATCGATGCCGAGGGAGGAGCGGGAGGAGAGGCAACGGCTCTAAGCGAGGCTCTTGAGGACCAAGGCGAAAGGGGTCAAGTCCGAGTCCGGTCTAGTCCAACCTAGGTCTTCGCTATACTCATGCACTTAGGGTCAGCCTAGGGCGAGCCTAGGCGAATTTCTGGTCTGAACCAAGGCCCACAGCGTGCGGGCTAAGGAGAGGACGAGTTAGGGACGAGACACTAAGTCTCGAGTTCGAGTTTGCTTGCGTTTTCTTTGATTTTAGAGTGCGCATTTGCTTTGGTAGTCAATTCCGTTTTGGATTTTGATTTTGGGTTGGATCAATTGTTTAGATCCGCTTTTTAATTCAGTATATAAATATTTAGAATTCTTTTGGATCTGTATGCAAAATTCGAGAATAGAAGTCATTTGTGTGAATCGACTCTCTCTCTTCTCCTCTACTCGAGTTCTCTCCCTCTCACGCGCGTCTCCTCTCCAAGCCACGTTCTTCTTCCTCCGTCTTACATTGGGGAATTTTCGATGCAACTTGCTGAAATTCCTCAAGCAACAGCAGCTATACCCGACGGTATTCTTCTCTCTTAGCCTTGATTTCTTCTTCTATTCTTCCCTAATCACTCAACCGAAGGGTTAGCCAAATGAAGAGCTTCCAAGCGTCCGGCGCAAGGTGCTTCTTCCCATGGATTTGTTCCCCACGTCTTCATCAACGGTAGCGGTGCAGCCTCCACGTCTCCACCCGTGAAGGTTAGAGGCCTCTTCGTACTGGGAAGACTTCATCCTCTAGGCGACTAGAAGGGTGAAGTATCCACTCCAGATTTGGGCTCTTAGAGGTAAGCGTCCATAACTCGATTGTAGGGGCGTGCAACGGCGTTAAGAGAGTTTAGGGGAGAGTTCGGCCAAGGGGAGTTCTTGCTGGAATCACAGCCAGCAAGCTAGCCTTTCCCACGGTGGAAATCGTCCTTAAACTCGATTTTACGAGTCACGCACCTCCAGCTAGTTATTGTCGTTTAATTCTATGAGTTTCATTCGATTGTTTTAGTTTCTTTGAGCCAAGAAAGTTCAGATTTAGCCACTGCCTTGTCCTCCCTCTTGCTGGTCGAAATCAGAAAGAAAACAACAGAAAAGAAGGGCGAGAAAAATCAGAAAGAAAAGAAAAGAAAAAGAAAGACGCCCAAATGAAAAATTAAAGTAAAAGAAAGAGAGAATCGGCAAGAGGACTAGGCGCGGCCAGTTCTGGAAATTGGCCGGAATTGTCTAATTCCGGCCACTGCTGCATTGATTCCGGCATCACTCCATCCCGGGCTGCAAGTGTTCGAGTTATTCGTGTGTGCATTTGGGAGATTCCGGCCTCAATTGGGGAAAATCCGGCCACATTTGGGGAAAGCACTCTTGCGTCGTCACATTTGGGGATTTCGCATTTGTCTCACCCAAATCGGTAAGTGATTGCTTGACTTGGGCCCTTCGCCATCTCCACCACATATCTGTACACGTGGCATGATCGGGAGCACTTGGGAGAGAACCTTGGAGTGAAATCCTCCACATCCCTAGCTTGTAGCTAGTGGATCACATTTGGAAGGGGCGAGTTCTCTTTTGAGAGATCTTCTCCTACTTCGTAGGTGGCTGATCACCTTGTTGACTGCCACCTCCTCCTCCATTTTAGCTAGGATATTGCCCAGCCACACACCTCATCAGCCAAATCGCCACCTCACCTATACACCTCACCAAGATCCCTAGCCTCTCTCCTACGTATTAGGGAGATAGCCCTTCTAGAACGCCACCTAGCCTAGAATCTTGGAGGACAATCCTATCATGGAATATTCTCCATATTCTTAGCCAACTCTACCCTACCCAATTACCCCGAGCTCACCCGAACTTACCAAGTTACCACTTGCCTTTCCATTTCCATTTTCTCATCTACCCTAAACCGAGCCACTCAAACCCACCCTAGCTACTTTGTAGGAACCCTCATTTGAGTCCCTTCCCCACACCCGGTCAACCGAAGATTTTGACCGTAGGACCTACCTAGCCTACTCTACCTATGACCTAGCTCGCTGGCCAAACCTAGCCCGGGCCCACCTGGTCCCACCTGGTCCCACCTGGTCCGAACCCACTCAGTCCAAGTCCCGCGCCTAGTTGGTTTCAACCTTAGCGCCAAGGAAGACCGCGGCATTGCTAGCCGCATCCTTGAAGTCTTTGGAACCGGCGGGCCTTGATCCAGCATATTCCGGCGACCTCCGGCCACCTCCGGCCACCTCTGCTCTTTTTCCGGCGACTCTCCGGCGTGGATTCCAGAAGGTCCCCCCAGACATCCAGCAAGGCGTTGAAGTGCTCCTAGGCGATTCCGGCGGGGTGATCCTACTTCACGCGTCTCTTGGAACGGCTTGACTTCACTCACGGCCTCTTCTTTTGGAGTTCAGCTCTGCACCAGCCCCTTCTTTCGTGTTGCTGGTAGTCCTCGAGTGTGGAATCTCACCTCGAGGCTTTTGACTGCTTAGCCAAGCTAGCCTTGGCCGGTATACTCTACTCCTCTCTTTAGACACGCGGGAGGTAGCATTATTTATGCATTTTGCTTTCAGCCCGACCGTGAGGTCGTAAGTTGTGCATAGAGGGACCTCCGCGGCACTGCGCCAAGGACACGACCTCGTGCCAGCACTAGCCTCCTACGGGTGGGTGTGGTTTGTGCGTTTAGGCGTGGTTTGCATGGTTTGCTTGAGTGAGTTTGAGTGATTTTTAACAAATGTATCGCTTCCGCTTGTATTAAGCCTCGCATCTCTTAGATTTGTGTAGTAGGTTTTGCTTGGGTTTGGGTATAGCCTCTCTTGTATTCCGCCACCTATCCGGGATTTTCTAAGTCGGGGTCCTGTCCGACTGGGTAGTGTCTTTGTTTTAATTTGTCTAGGAAGTCTTCTGGTTGGTCCAAGGTGATCGTGGGGGTAGGCACGGCCGTTGGTTTCAGACTTAGGTCGGCCACGGACAAGACCCTACCAATTTGGTATCAGAGCCTCCTTGGAGCAGCAGCAAGCAAGTACAGTATCGGCATTTTGGATTTTATACAGGGCAGAATACAGCTGGAATTCTTGTCAGTGTCAGAGTCAGTGGTTTTCAACTAGTCGTGTGATTCTTTTAGACGTTTGGATTTCTGATTTTTTTTTGGACTTAACCATCGCAATGGTTAAGAAGAAGCAAGTCGTGCCCGAGGCACCAGATGTTGAGGCGGAGACCTCAGCCAATGAGGAACAGCCATCTACTGAGATGGAGTATACGCGGTGGAAAGAATGGTTCACATCGAAAATGAGGTTTTGAAAATCCGCCACGAGATGAGCGACTACAAGAAACAACTTTCTAAGCTCAACGAGTTAGATGAGATCAAGGAGATGATGAGAGTCATGACGGCCAATCAAGAGGCCCTTAGGAGAAACAACCCGGATCCCCACAGCCCCACGTTGATAAGGGCAAGGGCATACTCAATGGACCGCCCAACGTCGGTCCTAATCCCTTCCATTCGCAAGCCGGCCCTAGTAGACCACCACCCGGGGGGAATAACAGCAATAATGGAGGTTTCCAAGCACAGCCCACCAACCTCAACAACTATCACGGTGGGCATCATAACTCCTCGCCTGAGTGGGAGAACCGAGAGCCTTATGGACCCCAATCCAGCCAGTATAGGTCCAGATTTGGAGGCACACAGTGGGAGAATATTAATTCAGATCGTAGATGGGGTGATAGAGGAGACCGTGAACCACCTTCTTGGGAGCCGTATAGAGAGCGTCAGCAGCGCCAAGAAACCAACCGAGGATTCCTATGGTTCGCATTGACTTCCCTAGATTCAATGGCAAGGAACCCTTAGATTGGATTTTTCAAGTGGAGGAGTACTTCACATGTCAGATGATTCCTGATGAAGAATGGCTTCAAACGTCCATTCTACACTTCGATGGCGAAGCTAGGAGATGGTATCGTTGGCTCAAGCTCAAGGAGCCAGTCAATACGTGGGGAGAGTTCAAAGAAGCTCTCATGCTCAATTTGGTGAGTCTTCCTATGTAGATTACGACATCGAGTTGCGTAATCTAAGACAAACCGCATCCGTTCAAGAATACCAAGCCAAGTTTGAGAATTAGCAAGCATGGTTGATTGGACGCCCAAGTCCCTCATTGCCGCATTGTTGGAGGATTGAAGGAGGAAATTCAGATAGACATACGGGCTGAGCCCAAACGGAGTTGCGGAAGTGCTTTGCCAAAGCACGTTCCATCGAGGATAGGCAAAGAAAGAAACAAGCCTTGTACCGACAATGGAGAAACCCCGGAACAGTCCGTGTGAGGGAGATCCCTCAACCGCAAAAACTCCTTCCAGCCCCTCCGCGTAAAGAAGAACCTAAACCCGCTTTCAAGGGTCGAGCCCTCCTGTACTAACTCGGGAAGAAAGAGAAGAGTTAATCAAGAACAAGCAGTGTTCTGGTGTAAAGAGAAGTGGGACCCTACGCACAAGTGCAAGCACATTCGAGTCTACACGGTTTTGGATGATGACGCCGACGATGAGGGAAGAAGATCAATCCCCTATGATCGAAGAAATAGAGGAATTGGAGGCCCGAGAAGAGCCTCAAGAGCAGGAAAGGCCACCCCTTGAGGGCGCTTGTCATACCATGACAGACCCTAACCGACCAGATGCTATGAGAGTTATAGGGCAAATTGGAAAGAGAAATGTTCTTGTTCTTTTGGATTCGGGGGCTACTCACAATTTCGTGGGTGACCACCTCGCTCAGGAATTGAATTGTACCATCGAAGAGCACCCAACTCTTAAAGTACTGGTGGCCAATGGTGAGTGCCTCCCTTGCACTCGCAAGTGTGCAAACGTAGAACTCGTGCTTCAGAAGATTCCTTATACAGTCGACTTGCTAGTTGTCCCTCTACCTAGCGTAGATATCATTCTTGGAGTCAAATGGCTCAAGACCTAGGGCGAATTTGGTGGGACTTCTCTACCATGGAGATGTGCCTGCCTAAGGAGGGTGGAGGAGAGGAAGTAGTGCTAAGGCAGTCGATCCTAGTTTGGCACCCAAGGCAGCGCTAAAGGCTATAGCAGTCCAGAGACCAGCGGCTTGGTTAGTTTCAGTGGCAGAGGAAGTTGTCGCTCAAGAGGGATCAGAAGAGAAAGTACCCGAGCAGATTCAGAAAGTGTTGGAGGAGTTCAAGGATATATTCGAGGAACCTAAAGGACTTCCTCCACCTCGATCATATGACCACAGGATAGTATTGACCAACGGCACAGAGCCGGTTAACGTGCGCCCATACCGCTATGGGTACGCTCAAAAATCAGAAATTGAGCGATTGGTCAAAGAAATGCGAGAAAGTAATATTATTCGGCCAAGTTCTAGTCCCTTTTCATCGCCAGTCCTTCTCGTCAAGAAAAAGGACAACACATGGAGATTCTGTGTGGATTACAGGGCCTTGAACGAAGCTACTGTCAAGGATAGGCATCCAATTCCTGTTATTGATGAACTCTTGGATGAACTATCTGGAGCTCGCATCTTCTCCAAGTTGGATCTCCGGTCAGGGTACCACCAAATTCGAATGTATGAGGAAGACATTACAAAGACGGCATTTCGTACCCATGACGGCCATTATGAGTTTTTGGTCATGCCATTTGGACTTACGAACGCACCCGCGACATTCCAACGATGTATGAATGACGTGTTTCGTCAGTTCCTGCGTGACTTCGTGTTAGTCTTCTTCGATGACATTCTTGTGTACAGCCAGAGTATTGAACAGCATGTCGAGCACCTTCGTACAGTGTTGAGAATATTAAGGGATAATACCCTATTCGCAAAAATGTCCAAATGCAGCTTTGGGCAGACTTCTATCGGGTATTTGGGTCACATCGTATCACATGAGGGGGTCAGAGCCGACCCTGAAAAACTCCAGGCCATGGAGCATTGGCCCTTGCCGAAGGACCCACGAGGCATGCGGGGATTTTTAGGCCTCACGGGGTACTATCGCAGATTTATCAAAGGCTATGGTTTGATCGCTTCTCCCTTGACGCACATGTTGAAAAAGGGGGAGTTTACATGGACTGAGAAAGCAAGAGAGGCCTTTGTCAAACTCAAGGCCGCTATGATGAGTGCCCCAGTACTTGCTCTCCCTGATTTCTCTAAGGATTTCGTAATTGAGACAGATGCTAGTGACGTTGGCGTCGGTGCAGTTCTGAGCCAAGAGGGCCACCCAATTGCGTTTATGTCGAAAGCCCTCACGGTGCGGGCCAAACCCTTTTCCACCTATGAAAAGGAGCTTTTGGCAATAGTCTTAGCAGTAGACAAGTGGAGGCCCTATCTGATTGGGCGAAGATTTGTGGTGAGAACGGACCACAGCAGTTTGAGGTACATGGTAAAGCAACGCGTCTCGACTCCTATCCAGCAGAGATGGTTAGCCAAACTCCTTGGCTACGATTTCACGATAGAGTACAAGAAGGGAACCGAAAACTCTGCTGCAGACTCCTTGTCACGCATGCCAGAGCAATTAAAAACTCTTTCTGTGATTGAGACCGACCTTTGGGATAGACTAACTCAGGAGCAAGATCAGGAACTAACTCTTAGGCTCCTCAAGCAGTCCATACGCCAGAATCCTGAGTCTATTCCCCACTATTCGTTAAGAGGAGAAATACTCTGCAAGAAGAGACGAGCCTTGGTACCTAAGAACTCGCCTCTCAAGGTTGAACTACTCAAACATTTTCATGACTCGAGCATTGCTGGTCACGAAGGAGTGGCTAAAACTATGGGGCGCATTAAGGCACAGTTTTGGTGGGAGGGAATGAAAGCAGACGTGAGGGATTACGTGAAAGCCTGCCCTACCTGCCAACGTGAAAAATATGAGGCCATCAAGCCTCCAGGGCACTTGAACCCTTTGCCCATACCGGATAAGCCATGGGAAGATGTATCAATGGACTTCATTGATGCAATGCCCCGAGCTGAAGGGAAAGAGGCGGTGTTGGTCGTGGTGGATCGCTTAACCAAGTACAGCCATTTTGTGGCCCTACCCAGAAACTACCATGGACCAATGGTTGCTAATGTTTACCAAGATCACGTTGGAAAGCTGCATGGTATGCCCAAGACCATTGTCTGCGATCGGGACTCGATCTTCGTCAGTGCTTTTTGGAGGGAGTATATGAGAATGGCGGGTACAGTGATCAACTTTAGCACCGCCCATCATCCTCAAACAGATGGGCAGAGCGAAGTAGTCAACAGGACACTGGAGACCTATCTGAGGTGTTACGCCGGAGAGAGACCCAACACCTGGGTCAAATATTTATCTTGGGCTGAGTGGTCCTATAACACCAGCCTCCATTCAGGAACCGGCATGACTCCCTATGAAGCCCTGTATGGTTGCCCGCCGAGTTATGTCCCGAGGTATGAGGTAGACACCGCAAGAGAAGATGAGGTCGATGTTGCCTTGAGAAACAGGGATGACATTCTAGCCACGCTAAAAAGAAACATCCAGAGGGCCCAGGCTAGAATGAAAAAGGCGCATGATAAGGGGCGTAGAGACAGAGAATTTGAGGTAGGCGACATGGTATGGTTAAAGAGGCTGCCCATGAAGCAGAAATCGTTGCTAGGACAGCCCTATTCGAAGCTTCTGCCAAGATACTATGGGCCGTTTCGAGTTCTTCAGAAAATTGGTAAGGCAGCCTATCGCATAGCTTTGCCACCTACAGCCCTTGTCCATCCAGTATTCCATGTCTCTCGGTTGAAGCCGCATCACGGGCCAGTACCAGAGCAAGAGGAACCATTACCAGATGTTAGCCAACGCCCATATCGAATCCTAAGGCACCGATGGGTCACTAGAGATGGTAGAGCCCGCCACGAGGTTTTGATTGAATGGGAAGGAATCGATGGTGGTACCTCCTGGGAGTTGTTTGACAAGGTAAAATTCCAATTCCCTACAGGAGCTTGGGGACAAGCTCCATCTCAGGAGGGTGGATCTGATACGGGTCAACCTGCAGAGTGGCCTAGGGTAGCCACAGATGTCGCTGAGAGCAGCCAAAGGGCGCGGGGCAAAGCCGCCCTTCATGCGATTAAGGCCAAGATGACTCAAGGCTGAGTCAAAAGGGAGGCGTAGTGCATCAGGTGCAGACCTTACAAACTGAACATATTCAGCTTAGAATCGATGCCGAGGGAGGAGCGGGAGGAGAGGCAACGGCTCTAAGCGAGGCTCTTCAGGACCAAGGCGAAAGGGGTCAAGTCCGAGTCCGGTCTAGTCCAACCTAGGTCTTCGCTATACTCATGCACTTAGGGTCAGCCTAGGGCGAGCCTAGGCGAATTTCTGGTCTGAACCAAGGCCCACAACGTGCGGGCTAAGGAGAGGACGAGTTAGGGACGAGACACTAAGTCTCGAGTTCGAGTTTGCTTGCGTTTTCTTTGATTTTAGAGTCCGCATTTGCTTTGGTAGTCAATTCCGTTGTGGATTTTGATTTTGGGTTGGATCAATTGTTTAGATCCGCTTTTTAATTCAGTACTATAAATATTTAGAATTCTTTTGGATCTGCATGCAAAATTTGAGAATAGAAGTCATTTGTGTGAATCGACTCTCTCTCTTCTCCTCTACTCGAGTTCTCTCCCCCTCTCGCGCGTCTCCTCTCCAAGCCACGTTCTTCTTCCTCCGTCTTACATTTGGGGAATTTTCGATGCAACTTGCTGGAATTCCTCAAGCAACAGCAGCTATACCCGACGGTATTCTTCTCTCTTGACCTTGATTTCTTCTTCTCTTCTTCCCTAATCACTCAACCGAAGGGTTAGCCAAATGAAGAGCTTCCAAGCGTCCGGCGCGAGGTGCTTCTTCCCACGGATTTGTTCCCCATGTCTTCATCAACGATAGCGGTGCAGCCTCCACGTCTCCACCCGTGAAGGTTAGAGGCCTCTTCGTACTGGGAAGACTTCATCCTCTAGGCGACTAGAAGGGTGAAGTATCCACTCCGGATTTGGGCTCTTAGAGGTAAGCGTCCATAACTCGATTGTAGGGACGTGCAACGGCGTTAAGAGAGTTTAGGGGAGAGTTCGGCCAAGGGGAGTTCTTGCTGGAATCACAGCCAGCAAGCTAGCCTTTCCCACGGTGGAAATCGTCCTTAAACTCGATTTTACGAGTCACGCACCTTCAACTAGTTATTGTCGTTTAATTCTATGAGTTTCATTCGATTGTTTTAGTTTCTTTGAGCCAATAAAGTTCAGATTTAGCCACTGCCTTGTCCTCCCTCTTGCTGGTCGAAATCAGAAAGAAAACAACAGAAAAGAAGGGCGAGAAAAATCAGAAAGAAAAGAAAAGAAAAAGAAAGACGCCCAAATGAAAAACTAAAGTAAAAGAAAGAGAGAATCGGCAAGAGGACTAGGCGCGGCCAGTTCTGGAAATTGGCCGGAATTGTCTAATTCCGGCCACTGCAGCATTGATTCCAGTATCACTCCATCCAGGGCTGCAAGTGTTCGAGTTATTCGTGTGTGCATTTGTGAGATTCCGGCCTCAATTGGGGAAAATCCGGCCACATTTGGGGAAAGCACTCTTGCGTCGTCACATTTGGGGATTTCGCATTTGTCTCACCCAAATCGGTAAGTGATTGCTTGACTTGGGCCCTTCGCCATCTCCACCACATATCTGTACACGTGGCATGATCTGGAGCACTTGGGAGAGAACCTTGGAGTGAAATCCTCCACATCCCTAGCTTGTAGCTAGTGGATCACATTTGGAAGGGGCAAGTTCTCTTTTGAGAGATCTTCTCCTACTTCGTAGGTGGCTGCTCACCTTGTTGACTGCCACCTCCTCCTCCATTTTAGCTAGGATATTGCCCAGCCACACACCTCATCAGCCAAATCGCCACCTCACCTATACACCTCACCAAGATCCCTAGCCTCTCTCCTACGTATTAGGGAGATAGCCCGTCTAGAACGCCACCTAGCCTAGAATCTTGGAGGACAATCCTATCAAGGAATATTCTCCATATTCTTAGCCAACTCTACCCTACCCAATTACCCCGAGCTTACCCGAACTTACCAAGTTACCACTTGCCTTTCCATTTCCATTTTCTCATCTACCCTAAACCGAGCCACTCAAACCTACCCTAACTACTTTGTAGGAACCCTCATTTGAGTCCCTTCCCTACACCCAGTCAACCTAAGATTTTGACCGTAGGACCTACCTAGCCTACTCTACCTATGACCTAGCTCGCTGGCCAAACCTAGCCCGGGCCCACCTGGTCCCACCTGGTCCGAACCCACTCAGTCCAAGTCCCGCGCCTAGTTGGTTTCAACCTTAGCACCAAGGAAGACCGCGGCATTGCTAGCCGCATCCTTGAAGTCTTTGGAACCGGCGGGCCTTGATCCAGCATATTCCGGCGACCTCCGGCCACCTCTGCTCTTTTTCCGGCGACTCTCCGGCGTGGATTCCAGAAGGTCCCCCAGACATCCAGCAAGGCGTTGAAGTGCTCCTAGGCGATTCCGGCGGGGTGATCCTACTTCACGCGTCTCTTGGAACGGCTTGACTTCACGCCCGGCCTCTTCCTTTTGGAGTTCAGCTCGGCATCAGCCCCGTTCTTTCGTGTTGCTGATAGTCCTCGAGTGTGGAATCTCACCTCGAGGCTTTTGACTGCTTAGCCAAGCTAGCCTTGGCCGGTATACTCTACTCCTCTCTTTAGACACGCGGGAGGTAGCACTTATTTCTGCATTTTGCTTTCAGCCCGACCGTGAGGTCGTAGTTGTGCATAGAGGGACCTCCGCGGCACTGCGCCAAGGACACGACCTCGTGCCAACACTAGCCTCCTACGGGTGGCTGTGGTTTGTGCGTTTAGGCGTGGTTTGCATGGTTTGCTTGAGTGAGTTTGAGTGATTTTTAACAAATGTATCGCTTCCGCTTGTATTAGCCTCGCATCTCTTAGATTTGTGTAGTAGGTTTTGCTTGGGTTTGGGTATAGCCTCTCTTGTATTCCGCCACCTATCCGGGATTTTCTAAGTCGGGGTCCTGTCCGACTGGGTAGTGTCTTTGTTTTAATTTGTCTAGGAAGTCTTCTGGTTGGTCCAAGGTGATCGTGGGGGTAGGCACGGCCGTTGGTTTCAGACTTAGGTCGGCCACGGACAAGACCCTACCAGTAGACTTAGTTAGGAATTTTGGGATTCGGGTAACCTACTCATGTATCTCCCTACCTATTGGGTTTTGCGCCGGGGTCCTGTCCGGCCGGGTAGATCATTTGTGTAATTACCTAGGTTTTTCGGTTTTTAGAATAGGCCTCAAGAAGGTCCTGGGAAGTTTAGGATCGCAATGGTCGGGTTATTCTGGCCTAGACGGTGAGATCCTGTTAGGTCTCGTCCCGATTAGGCCAGAATTTCCTAACCAAGACGCTCCTACTACCAAGACCGACTTGAGTACTACCTAAAAACCAAAATTCCTAAATAAAATTTAGTACAATTAATCTACCCGGCCGGACAAACCCCGGCGCAACAACCCCTAGGACAAAGTTACACAGAGTGAAGTTTCCCAACCTAACTAAGGAGTAACCTAATACAAACAACTACAGGGGTTACAGGCTAGTACAAACGCAAGCGATACAAAGATTACTCTCAACTCACTCACAAACACACCAAACCATGCAAAACCACTTCTAACGGACAAACCACACCCAACGAAAGCAAATGGGTAGGTCTGCTCCTTGCGACCGTGTCTCGGGCAATAAGACCCTCGAGGTGCCACAGTGAGGAGCTTGGCCGAAGCCTGGGCTAAAACAACAAATTAAATAAACTAGATGAAATCCTAGTGCAAAAACAGAATGAACACCCTCCCCGAATCTACAAAGGCTGGAGAGCGTTACCGACCAAGGCGCTGCCTTGGCTGTACCGAGAGACCACGGGGTAGAATACCTAAGCCCCGGGTATTGCAGCTCACGGGCCGGCGTGAAGCGCGCGGCCTGGACAGCCTCCTGCTGTCGGACGACGTGGACAGACTGCTGGCCGAGACAGCCGCCTGCTGTCGACGCTGACGGGCAGTGCGCTGCCGAGAACAGTCGGCTGCTGTTGTGGGCGAACCTGCGGACGAGTAGCCTAGACGAGCTTGCTGTCGCCCGGGCAGACAGACAGAGTGCCGACGAGGTTGTGCGACCACCTGTCACCTGAGGCGCGGGCTGGATGCCGCGGTGCTGACGGAAGGAGGAGGCGACCGCCTGTCGCCTGAGATGCGCCTGCGGGATGCGGCGCGGCCGAGGGGGGCGAAAGCCTTGCGGCAGTGCCTACCTACCTGGCGCTGGAAGTGGCTCGGCCACGGTTATCGACAAGGAATGCCGACGACGGCGCGGGTGGCCGAGGGGCTGGCCGACGACGGCTAGCGAGCGGCTAGCGTCTCCGGCTGTTCCTAGTCCCTAGCTAAGGTCGGGTTAGCTTGGACGGGCAGAGCTCTACGGGTAGGCTGGTTAAGCGAAGTGAGGTTAAAGGCTAGGGTAGGCTAGAGGAAGCAGAGCTAAGGTGCGGAAGACAGGTTAACCTAGCTACTAGGTGGGCTAAGCCGAAAGGTAGAAGAGGAAGCAAGAGAGGCTAAGGCAAGGCTCGGGAGTTGGGACTTAGCGAGCTGGTTGGAGATGAAGAGAGATCACAAGTGAGCTCGGTTGGGTCTGGTCAATGGGACACTCGAGATAAACTCGAGTCAACTGGGTTCAACCTAAGGTGCCTCGGGTTTGACCGAGTTCCTACTAGGCTAGGTCAGGTCGGGTTCAGTCAACTTGGGTTAAGACCTAGAAGAGGTCGACTAGGTTAAGTCCGGTTAAGGTTTAGCTGGGTTAGGACCAAATGGGTTAGGTCGAGTGGGTGAGGACCTGGATGCTTGCCACTTGGCAAGATGAACGGGTTAGCTAATGTGCGCTAAGAGAATTCCTATCAACAAGGGAAAGGTGAAATGCTTTCCTAAAGAGAAGAGGGATGAACCTAGACTAGAATCGGGAAAAAGGGGAGATAGCTACACGATGTAGCTTAGTGGACTTCGAAGAAGGGGAGATGGAGACACGTGGACAGATGAAGGGTGGAGACTAGCTGCGGTTGGGCGAGGTGGAGAGGCGGCCAAGGGAGGAACGAGTCCTCGGGTGCTTTTCCTAAAGTTTAGGAAGAGGGGCGCGAGTTGGGGGAGAGGTGCGCTAAGTGGGGAAAAAGGCAAGGGCGAGGTGGCAAGACGGGAACGCAAAGGGGAAAAGTAACTCGACGAGGCGGAGGGGGTGCTGGGTCGTGGTCCTTCAGATCTTGACACGTGGCCAGATGTAAGGCCACAACTTCATGCGATAAGGGAGAAGACCAAGCAACAAGTAAAGTGGGGCGAGGTGGCGAGGTGGCTCCTATGAACTAGGGGGCACTTTCCTAAACTTACTCAATCGTGGGGACACTTAGAAAATAACTGGCTTCAGCTTTTGGATGATGGCTCGGATGACAGACACGTGGCAGAAGCAAGGGACAGGATTGCACTTACCTGGTTCAACCGAAGTCGAGTAGATTCGCACCTGATGAAGCCGGTGGCGCGGTTTGAGTGACACCAACGCTCTTGACCAAGATGCCCTCCTCGCCTTCACTAGAGCCTTCACCAGAATAGGGGCAATGATGTCCTTCACGCTTCAGGTCATTAATCTGCCGGAGATTGCAAGGCCAACCGGAGTAGCAGCAGAATTCCGGCAAGGAGCCGAGACTTCTATTCCACCATCGGATGAGACTTGGAATCGGCCAACGTAATGCTTAGAGAATAGCGATTCCAGCTATAATGCAAACGAAGGATTTCCACGGCTAGATTTCACAGGTCAGCAAATTCGACTCTGCTGCGCCGTGGACAGAATTGCAGAAACAGGCCGAGAGATCTAACTCAGATTTGTGACCGTTTCTCCAACTCTCACATACGATTGGTTTGGCAAGGATAGCTTGTCGACTTTCTGATCTTCCAAATGTAAGTAGGACTTCGCCTAGAGAGTCTTCACCTAAGAACTCTAACTCTGCTCTCGGGTACGCCGAGAGAGAACAGGGACCTCGGAAGTGCTCTCCCCTAGACCGGAATCCTAAAAACAAAAGGAAATCTCGAAATCAATCCACTAACCTCTACTGCCGTCCTTATTGAATCCAAAAATGGATTCAATCTTCCCTGCTGCAAGGTCTGCCTCTCAACTTCACCGTGACCGTGAGGAAGGTGCAGAACGCTGCAGATATGCTATTTCGATGGGGAGAAAGCCGGGGACAAGGGAGGGACCTTCGCCGGTGAGGAAGAAGGTCCGCCGCAAGCCTTCCAACTCGAGCGCTGGCTGGTTCGCCGCCGGTGCTCCGAGTTCTTCAAGGAGGAAGAAACGCCACGGTAGAAGGGGGCGCGAGGGGATGAGAGGGCACACACTCGAACGCTCGGGCTGGAGTTGTGCTTTGATTTCAGAATCAGAGTTCCTCGAGAATGAGGAGGGAGGCCAAACCTCGCACGGAGGAGAGAGAGCGCCTTGCGCAAAATGCTTTCAATTCCTTAATCTTTGATACGAATTACAATGATCCAAAAGTATTTATACTAATCCTATTTGAGCGAGTCTACAATCCAGATCTCACTCTCTACCCAAGACCCCAAATCCAAAACGCCAAGCACAACCCGCTAGGCTAGGTTCCTACCTCGAATCCTAATATTAACAAGCCTAAGACTAACTTTATTTACTTGTTATTCATAAAGCAAAACGGGCCTAGTGCCCACGCGCAAAGGAAAGGTTCGAGCCCCTGGATCTTTTGAACCCAGGGTGGGGACCTTGTGAGGGGACCCGCCCTCACTTCGGTTTGTTGACTCAAGAGCTCGGTCAGGTTTGACCGAGCCGTTTACCTAAGACTTAGATCTTAGGACGTCTCAAGGGTCGCGTGAAGTGGACTCGTTTGGCTGGGACGCTTCTAGCTTGACGAGCCCTAAACTGGAGTCTAAGTCACCCTGAGACTGAACCTGCTTGAGCACCGTTGACGACCTAGTTGCTCCTCCCTCTCCTCCCGCTGCATCTATCTCTGGTGCTTCTTGACTCTTCCTGGGACTGGCCTTAATACATTGAAGAGAACGAGCTCCAATATCAGAAGCCTTGCGCTTCCTTCTGCTGGATTCGGCGGGCTCGGTCTCAACTGGGTCTGGACCGCTGGGTAGGTCCGTAACAGATTCCCCTCCCTACCTTGCGCTTGTCCTCGAGCGCTTGAAGAGGGGAAGCGATGAACAATCGTCCCAAATTCTTCCCAGGAAGTACCCCTGTCGGGTCCTTCCCATTCCACAAGTACCTCGTGCCTCATCCTCCCTTGTCTTTGGACATACCTATGTTTGAGAATGCGATAGGGAGTAGGCAAGTTATCCGGGACCTGCTCTATTAGTGTTGGTACATCCCCTTGATGAGGCTTCAGCCTCGTAACATGAAATACAGGGTGCACCAATGCTGTTCTGGGGAGGCCAAGTCTGTAGGCGGCCTTCCCAACCTTTTGAACCACTGGATAAGGTCCATAATAACGAGGCAGCAGTTTGGAATACGGCTGACCCATCAAGGATTTCTGCTTAAGAGGCAGTCTCTTAAGCCACACGTAGTCACCCACCTCAAATTCCCGATCCTTCCTGCCTTTGTCGTATACCTGCTTCATACGGTTTTGCGCTTTCACAATGTTCTGTTTTAGGGATTCTAATACTTCTTCCCTTGTGCGCAATTCGCAGTCAACACTGTCGTCTTCTGCAGTACCTCCTTCGTAGCGTGGAATCGATGGAGGGGGAAAGCCATATATGCCCTCGTAAGGGGTCATGCCTGTCGACGAGTGCAGACTTGTATTATACGACCATTCTGCCCAAGGTAGGTATTTCACCCAAGTGGCTGGTCGTTCGCCCGCAAAGCAACGTAAGTAGGTCTCCAAGGACCGGTTCACTATCTCACTCTGCCCATCTGTTTGAGGGTGGTGGGCGGTACTGAAATTTAGTTTCGTCCCCATGTTCTTCATGTATTCTTGCCAGAATGCACTTAGAAAAATTGAGTCCCGGTCGCAGACGACGGACTGTGGCATTCCATGCAACTTTCCTATATACTCATGGTAGACGTTGGCCACGAGGGGCCCTTGATACAACCGTGGTAAAGGTGCGAAGTGGCTATATTTCGTGAGCCGATCGACCACTACCAATACTGCCTCTTTTCCTTCTGATCGAGGCATGGCATCGATGAAATCCATCGTGACGTCGGTCCACGGTTTTGTAGGTACCGGGAGAGGATTCAAAAGGCCTGGAGGCTTGATTGCCTCATACTTCTCTCGCTGGCACACTATACACTTCTTTACATAGGCCTGTACTACAGCCTTCATACCTTTCCACCAAAACTGAGCTTTGATGCGGCTTAGGGTCTTGGCGACCCCTTCATGACCTGCGGCTGGAGTGTCATGAAAATGATGCAGGAATTCCTGCTTAAGCTCAGAGATAGGAGGGACTACTGCCTTGTCCTTCCTATACAAAATGTTTCCCTTGACTGAGTAGAAGGGAATGGAACCCGGGTTTTGCTGGATCGAAGCTTTGATTAGCCTCAGCGATTCATCATTCTGCTGTTCATTTGCTAACCGATCCCAAATATCCGTTTCCACTACTGACAATGTCATCAGTTGTTCAGCCAAGCGGGAAAGTGAATCAGCCGCCTTGTTTTCAGGACCCTTTTTATACTCAATTTCGAAATCATACCCCAATAGCTTTGCTAGCCATCTTTGCTGGGTAGGGGTTGACACGCGTTGTTTGAGCATATACTTTAAGCTATTTTGGTCGGTCCTGACCGTAAATTTGCGTCCAATCAGATATGGACGCCATTTCTCCACTGCCATAACTATAGCGAGTAGTTCTTTCTCGTATGTAGAAAGAGGTTTGGCCCTGCTGGTTAAGGCCTTTGACATGTAGGCAATGGGGTGGTTATCTTGCCCAAGTACCGCTCCTACTCCGACTTCACAAGCGTCAGTTTCGATGGTGAATGTCTTTGTAAAATCGGGTAGAGTTAGTACCGGGGCTGTCATCAGAGCTGCCTTTAGCTTCTCAAAGGCATCTCTTGACTTCTCAGTCCACGAGAAGGATCCCTTTTTCAGCATCTGGGTAAGGGGTTGCGCAATGATTCCATACCCCTGGATAAATCGTCTGTAATACCCAGTTAATCCTAGGAAACCTCGCAGACTCTTGAGGTCCTTGGGCAGTGGCCATTTCTCCATGGCTTGCAACTTTTCGGGGTCTGCCCGAACCCCATCTCGAGACACAATGTGTCCGAGGTATCCGATTGAAGATTGTCCAAAACTGCATTTGGACATCTTCGCGAAGAGATGATGCTCCTTCAAGATGTCTAGAGTAATCTCCAGATGACGTTGATGTTGCTCTTCATTTTTGCTATAAATGAGAATATCATCGAAAAATACGAGGATGAAATCTCTGAGGTGTGCTCTGAACACATCATTCATGCACCGTTGGAATGTTGCTGGCGCATTCGTTAATCCAAAGGGCATTACTAAAAATTCATAATGCCCGTCGTGTGTTCTGAACGCAGTCTTCAATACATCTTCGTCAAACATTCGAATTTGATGATATCCGGCTCTGAGATCTATCTTTGAGAAAACAGTAGCGCCGGCTAACTCATCTAGTAGCTCGTCATTGACGGGTATGGGGTGCCGATCCTTAATGGTCACCTCGTTTAACGCCCTGTAATCTATACAGAACCGCCAAGTGTTGTCTTTTTTCTTCACTAATAGGACGGGTGAAGAAAAAGGGCTGCAACTCGGTCGGATGATGCCGCTTTCGAGCATCTCTTTGACTAGGCGTTCGATTTCCACCTTCTGGCTGTGCCCATACCGGTATGGCCTGACGTTGACAGGCTCTGCACCTTGTGCAAGGACGATTCGATGATCGTAAGCCCTTCTTGGCGGTAGGCCTTTGGGCTCATCAAAAATCTCTGGAAATCGGTCCAAGACCGATTGAATCATAGGTGGAATTGGTTCTTCCACCTTCTCTTCGGAGAAAGGTACATCCGTTGCCAATGTAAGAACCCAACACGCTGGTTGGTCATGTTGGATGGACCTTAGTGCCGTTTTGGGACGCGTGGAGCTGGCGAGTCCCTGAATCGTTATCGATTCCTCTTCTCCTTCAGGGATGAAAGTCATAGAGAAGTTCTTTACATCCCAATGAATATCTTTCCATGTTAGAAACCAGGGCATGCCCAAAATTAAGTCGACTCCTTCAAGCGGAATGACGAGGCAGTCAACTTTAAAAGTTTTCTTTTTAACGGACACGTCAAGGCCTTTTCCTTCGTGAATGCACTTGAGCCTTAGTCCCCCTCCCACGATGATAGTTTGTGGGTTGCTCTCGGTGAGTGTGATTCTACACCTTTCAGCGGCTTCCTCTGTAAGGAAGTTGTTGGTGGCTCCGCTGTCGAGCAATATTAAGACTTTTTGGCCATTGATACGACCAAAAACACGCATGGCATTTGCCTTATGGGGGTCTTGAATTGAATGAAGAGATTCGACCTCTTCTGATTTCTCTTCTTTGGTCGGTGTCTCTTCTTGATGCGTTTCTTTAGGCTCAATTTTCTTGCCTTTTCTTCTAACTAGGATTTCCTCATCAGACGAGGAACTTGAATCAGAACTGGAGGAGGAATCGCTTTCGGAGCTAGAGCTGGTCTCTGGCTCATCAATCACCACTATATTAAAAAGTGCTTTGCACTGGTGATTTTTATCCCATTTGCCCTCACATCTAAAACACAGGCCTTTCTTCCTGTATTCTTCAATTTGTTTAGGGGACAAGTATCGGGTAGGTAGTTCACGGCCGGGACGTGGGTGTGGCCTGAACTCGTTCCCTCTGTTGTAGGGAACTAATTCCCTTCCTTTGTTCTCTCTGAATTTTGTTCGAGAAGCAGAGGAGAAGGAAGGTTTCTTCCTCTGTTTGTCAGCCCTGCGAGCCTTTTTCTCTCGCTTTTCCTCTTTTCTCTCTTCAATTCGTTCTTCATACAGTCGGGCCATAGCGAAGCATTCTTCGAGATGATCGAAACGATGTATCTTCATCTCGCGTTTGATATCGCTTCTAAGGCCTCCTTTGAATGCTCCAATTAGAGCCTTCTCGGGCCATTGTACCATGCTAGCTAGTCTTTCGAACTGCTTTTGATAGGTGGGCACGTTCGAAGTTTGGACTAGATTTTTGAGGTCCTCGTCATAATCGATGAACGTGGACTCTCCAAAGTGAAGCTGCAAACTAGCCTTGTACTTTTCCCAAGTGGGATCGACTGTTTTGTGCTCAAACCAAAGATAGTGGGTGGTCGCTTCGCCAGTCATGTTGGCTGTAGCGATTTCTATCCATTCTTCTTGTGGAATACGATGGCACATGAAGAAGCGTTCAGCCATGAATAACCACTCTCTGAGATGCTCTCCGTTGAATTTTGGAAAGTCGTACTTGACGGATGGTGTACGTCTTTCTTCTAGACGAGGTGGTTCTCTTCGAGTTCTCCTTGGGCGAAGGGGTGATTCATCTTCACCATCAGATAATTCGTACATTGGGTTTTGAAGAGTTTGGCCTATCCGTGGGCCACGAGGAGTCCTGTAGTATTCGCTATAGGGCTCTTGTTGGTACCTGTCTTGTGGGGACGCATGAGCCTACCCCCTTCTGTGCTTGTCCCAACGTGAGATATGTTGTTGGGATTGATCTCAGTGTCGGTTTGATAGCCAGGTACTGCTAACAAACCTTTCCCTTTCTGTGCATTCGGGCCCTGAGTGGTCCTTTCCGCGATGATGGCTTGCGTTTGGGTGGTAGACATTTGTCGGAACATGGCCCGTATCTCATCCATTTCCTTTTGTCTATCTGCATTTTGACGGTCCATTTCTTTCTTTCTCAAGTTCTCTACCTTAGCCATGTCGGTACGCATCTGTAATAACTCTTTTTCTATGCTTAGGATGCGTCCTAAAGCATAGTCGGGCACTTGGCCTCTCTGTGATGGCTGAGCCTCTTCGGGAGTGTCATGAGGATTCTCCTCAAGCACGGGCTCATCTGAGTTAACATTCTTTTTTGATTTTCCCATTTTAACTTGCGAAATCAAAAACTAACCTAACTGAAATCCAAAGTCTGACACAACTGCCACTCTTAATCTAACCTAGACTGTCGACTCTGTCACGCTGCCGCTGCCACTGCTTGAGCTGCCGCGCGTGAGTCCTAAGGCAAGGGAGACGGGTTGGCCCGTCTAAAGCCGCGCTACGCCTTAGCGCCTAGGCAATCTCACCTCGCTCTCGGCCGGGCTTTAAAAAAGCCTAAATCGTCACACCCGCCTGGTGTCTCGACGACGAGCCTCGAGCTTAGCTGCCCTCGGGTGTACGTTGTGTACAACCCCACACTTGCTAAAATCGAGCAAGCGAAGCCTAGAACTTACTGAATATAATGCTGGAAGTCGTGAAACCTTTACTTTTCTAACGACTTAGAAACCCGAAATACCCTGACAAGAAAACCCGAAACTGATACCTCTGAATTTCTGCCGTTTGAAGTACCTTCTGAAGCTGACTTTTTTGTAGGTCGGGTGCTCAGACTGACAGTTCTAGTCTCAAGTTGGCTCTGATACCAATTGTTAGGTCTCGTCCCGATTAGGCCAGAATTTCCTAACCAAGACGCTCCTACTGCCAAGACCGACTTGAGTACTACCTAAAAACCAAAATTCCTAAATAAAATTTAGTACAATTAATCTACCCGGCCGGACAAACCCCGGCGCAACAACCCCTAGGACAAAGTTACACAGAGTGAAGTTTCCCAACATAACTAAGGAGTAACCTAATACAAACAACTACAGGGGTTACAGGCTAGTACAAACGCAAGCGGTACAAAGATTACTCTCAACTCACTCACAAACACACCAAACCATGCAAAACCACTTCTAACGGACAAACCACACCCAACGAAAGCAAATGGGTAGGTCTGCTCCTTGCGACCGTGTCTCGGGCAATAAGACCCTCGAGGTGCCACAGTGAGGAGCTTGGCCGAAGCCTGGGCTAAAACAACAAATTAAATAAACTAGATGAAATCCTAGTGCAAAAACAGAATGAACACCCTCCCCGAATCTACAAAGGCTGGAGAGCGTTACCGACCAAGGCGCTGCCTTGGCTGTACCGAGAGACCACGGGGTAGAATACCTAAGCCCCGGGTATTGCAGCTCACGGGCCGGCGTGAAGCGCGCGGCCTGGACAGCCTCCTGCTGTCGGACGACGTGGACAGACTGCTGGCCGAGACAGCCGCCTGCTGTCGACGCTGACGGGCAGTGCGCTGCCGAGAACAGTCGGCTGCTGTTGTGGGCGAACCTGCGGACGAGTAGCCTAGACGAGCTTGCTGTCGCCCGGGCAGACAGACAGAGTGCCGACGAGGTTGTGCGACCACCTGTCACCTGAGGCGCGGGCTGGATGCCGCGGTGCTGACGGAAGGAGGAGGCGACCGCCTGTCGCCTGAGATGCGCCTGCGGGATGCGGCGCGGCCGAGGGGGGCGAAAGCCTTGCGGCAGTGCCTACCTACCTGGCGCTGGAAGTGGCTCGGCCACGGTTATCGACAAGGAATGCCGACGACGGCGCGGGTGGCCGAGGGGCTGGCCGACGACGGCTAGCGAGCGGCTAGCGTCTCCGGCTGTTCCTAGTCCCTAGCTAAGGTCGGGTTAGCTTGGACGGGCAGAGCTCTACGGGTAGGCTGGTTAAGCGAAGTGAGGTTAAAGGCTAGGGTAGGCTAGAGGAAGCAGAGCTAAGGTGCGGAAGACAGGTTAACCTAGCTACTAGGTGGGCTAAGCCGAAAGGTAGAAGAGGAAGCAAGAGAGGCTAAGGCAAGGCTCGGGAGTTGGGACTTAGCGAGCTGGTTGGAGATGAAGAGAGATCACAAGTGAGCTCGGTTGGGTCTGGTCAATGGGACACTCGAGATAAACTCGAGTCAACTGGGTTCAACCTAAGGTGCCTCGGGTTTGACCGAGTTCCTACTAGGCTAGGTCAGGTCGGGTTCAGTCAACTTGGGTTAAGACCTAGAAGAGGTCGACTAGGTTAAGTCCGGTTAAGGTTTAGCTGGGTTAGGACCAAATGGGTTAGGTCGAGTGGGTGAGGACCTGGATGCTTGCCACTTGGCAAGATGAACGGGTTAGCTAATGTGCGCTAAGAGAATGCCTATCAACAAGGGAAAGGTGAAATGCTTTCCTAAAGAGAAGAGGGATGAACCTAGACTAGAATCGGGAAAAAGGGGAGATAGCTACACGATGTAGCTTAGTGGACTTCGAAGAAGGGGAGATGGAGACACGTGGACAGATGAAGGGTGGAGACTAGCTGCGGTTGGGCGAGGTGGAGAGGCGGCCAAGGGAGGAACGAGTCCTCGGGTGCTTTTCCTAAAGTTTAGGAAGAGGGGCGCGAGTTGGGGGAGAGGTGCGCTAAGTGGGGAAAAAGGCAAGGGCGAGGTGGCAAGACGGGAACGCAAAGGGGAAAAGTAACTCGACGAGGCGGAGGGGGTGCTGGGTCGTGGTCCTTCAGATCTTGACACGTGGCCAGATGTAAGGCCACAACTTCATGCGATAAGGGAGAAGACCAAGCAACAAGTAAAGTGGGGCGAGGTGGCGAGGTGGCTCCTATGAACTAGGGGGCACTTTCCTAAACTTACTCAATCGTGGGGACACTTAGAAAATAACTGGCTTCAGCTTTTGGATGATGGCTCGGATGACAGACACGTGGCAGAAGCAAGGGACAGGATTGCACTTACCTGGTTCAACCGAAGTCGAGTAGATTCGCACCTGATGAAGCCGGTGGCGCGGTTTGAGTGACACCAACGCTCTTGACCAAGATGCCCTCCTCGCCTTCACTAGAGCCTTCACCAGAATAGGGGCAATGATGTCCTTCACGCTTCAGGTCATTAATCTGCCGGAGATTGCAAGGCCAACCGGAGTAGCAGCAGAATTCCGGCAAGGAGCCGAGACTTCTATTCCACCATCGGATGAGACTTGGAATCGGCCAACGTAATGCTTAGAGAATAGCGATTCCAGCTATAATGCAAACGAAGGATTTCCACGGCTAGATTTCACAGGTCAGCAAATTCGACTCTGCTGCGCCGTGGACAGAATTGCAGAAACAGGCCGAGAGATCTAACTCAGATTTGTGACCGTTTCTCCAACTCTCACATACGATTGGTTTGGCAAGGATAGCTTGTCGACTTTCTGATCTTCCAAATGTAAGTAGGACTTCGCCTAGAGAGTCTTCACCTAAGAACTCTAACTCTGCTCTCGGGTACGCCGAGAGAGAACAGGGACCTCGGAAGTGCTCTCCCCTAGACCGGAATCCTAAAAACAAAAGGAAATCTCGAAATCAATCCACTAACCTCTACTGCCGTCCTTATTGAATCCAAAAATGGATTCAATCTTCCCTGCTGCAAGGTCTGCCTCTCAACTTCACCGTGACCGTGAGGAAGGTGCAGAACGCTGCAGATATGCTATTTCGATGGGGAGAAAGCCGGGGACAAGGGAGGGACCTTCGCCGGTGAGGAAGAAGGTCCGCCGCAAGCCTTCCAACTCGAGCGCTGGCTGGTTCGCCGCCGGTGCTCCGAGTTCTTCAAGGAGGAAGAAACGCCACGGTAGAAGGGGGCGCGAGGGGATGAGAGGGCACACACTCGAACGCTCGGGCTGGAGTTGTGCTTTGATTTCAGAATCAGAGTTCCTCGAGAATGAGGAGGGAGGGCCAAACCTCGCACGGAGGAGAGAGAGCGCCTTGCGCAAAATGCTTTCAATTCCTTAATCTTTGATACGAATTACAATGATCCAAAAGTATTTATACTAATCCTATTTGAGCGAGTCTACAATCCAGATCTCACTCTCTACCCAAGACCCCAAATCCAAAACGCCAAGCACAACCCGCTAGGCTAGGTTCCTACCTCGAATCCTAATATTAACAAGCCTAAGACTAACTTTATTTACTTGTTATTCATAAAGCAAAACGGGCCTAGTGCCCACGCGCAAAGGAAAGGTTCGAGCCCCTGGATCTTTTGAACCCAGGGTGGGGACCTTGTGAGGGGACCCGCCCTCACTTCGGTTTGTTGACTCAAGAGCTCGGTCAGGTTTGACCGAGCCGTTTACCTAAGACTTAGATCTTAGGACGTCTCAAGGGTCGCGTGAAGTGGACTCGTTTGGCTGGGACGCTTCTAGCTTGACGAGCCCTAAACTGGAGTCTAAGTCACCCTGAGACTGAACCTGCTTGAGCACCGTTGACGACCTAGTTGCTCCTCCCTCTCCTCCCGCTGCAACTATCTCTGGTGCTTCTTGACTCTTCCTGGGACTGGCCTTAATACATTGAAGAGAACGAGCTCCAATATCAGAAGCCTTGCGCTTCCTTCTGCTGGATTCGGCGGGCTCGGTCTCAACTGGGTCTGGACCTGATACGGGCCACCCCTCAAATTGGCCACAAGCGGCCACGGATGTGGCTGAGAGCAGTCTCAGAGGACAAGAGGAGTTCAATCTTCGGTTTGCTAGGGCTGAGCATAGTCAATTTGACCCGGGGCTGGGTCAAGAGGGAGGAGAGGGAGGTGTGCAGCACTTGGATTCACCCAAGGTTGAAGCGTTAACTGAGCTTGGAGTCAGCACGGAGGGAGGTGTGGGAGGTAGTGCGATGGCTCTAGGCGAGGCTTTAAAAGATCAAGAAGGTGGGTCAAGTCCGTTTCTAGTTGAATCCAGCCTTAGTCTTGGTCAAACCCGAGTCCCTTAGGGTCAGTCTAGGGCGAACCTAGGCAGGCTTGGTCCAAGTCGAACCCAAGCAGGCGCGGGCGAGAGGAGGACCCGGTTTGATAGTGAGACATTAGGTCTCAAGTCCTTGTTTTTCGCTATTTGCTTTGGTATTTGTTTTTGCGCCTTGTGTAAGTGTGAATTGCTTTAAGTTTCAGACCCGGATCCAATGTTTAGATCCGTTCCATTTCAGCTACTATATAAGCTTTGTAAACATTTGATTTGGTATGCATTGATTGAATTTGGAATGAAATTAAGTAATTAGTAGATTAGCTTCTCTCTCCTCTCCCGAATTCTCTCTTCTCCTCTAGGCGCAATCTTCTTCTCCATGCCTTATTCTCTCTACGGTAGATCTGTAGTTTAGCTAGAACAGCAGCCTTTGCTGCAATACCACGAGGACAAGACTTTCAACCCGCGGCTTCATCTTCTTCTCCTTGGTTTCTTTGCTCTTCTCCTCCACTCGGCCAAAGGTTGATCGGCTTTGGGAGTCTCCTAGTGCAAGGCGCAAGGTAGCTCTTCCTCCCGGTTTTTCCCCACTTCAATCCAAGGCGTCCATGGTGCAACCGAGCTTCTCCACCAGCAAGGTTAAGGGCCACGACTCCAACAGGGCAGGTCTTCATTGATCCAGGTGACTAGAAAGAAGAAGACAACCATCCATCCTTCGAGATCAAGCGGTAAGCGTCCTTAACGAGGAAGAAAGAGGGTGCAACGACGTTGTTGCTCTTTGTCTCTGGGTTCGGCTTAAGGAGGAGGAGTTTGCTGGATTTCCAGCCAGTGATCTCTTCATTCCCACGGTGGAAACCAGTTTCAAAGGGTCTCTTACGAGTCACCCACTTTCCCCTTGATTAATCACGTAGATTTCTTGATTCCGTGTTTGAAAATAGCATTTGAACCGTGGGTTTGAAGTTAAAATCAGCCACGGTTCAGATCTGCTAATCTCGCCGGAAAGTTCAGAAGAAAAGAGAAAGAAAAGGGCTTGAGAAAAAGAAAATAAAGAAAAGAAAAGAATAGAAAAATATCAGCCCAAGAATGAGTTAGAAAAGTTGAAATCAGGCGAGAATTCCAAATTCCGGCGCACATTTGGGCGTCCGGCCACCGCTGCTATTATTCCGGTTAACATTGGTACATCTTCCGGCGAACTCCGGCAGAGGACAGCAAGCTAAAACAGCCCCTTCTTGCTGTACTTGACGGACATCATCAGAGTTAGGCGACATTGGTGAGAATTGGGGAAATTCCGGTCGACATTTGGGGAAGAACTCCCACCGCCGGCCACCTTGAGAAACCCTAGCCGATCTCCATTTTGGTAAGTGTTTCTTCTTGTTCAATTTCATCCCTTCATCTTGCCACGTGTCCTAATCCTGTTGAATTAGAGAGCAGCTTGAGAGAGAGAGAGAGAGGCCAGCTCGTCAACCCCTCCACAATCTTTTCCTCATTTGGTGGATCGCCCACCATTTGGAGAGAAAATTAAGGGGGAGATTGAGTAGCTAGGATTTGTCTCCAACAAAGTAGGATCTAGTTCTTCCTCCTCCAGCCAAGTGTCCCTTCTAGAAAACTTTAGGAGTCTCTCCCCTCCAGCTCGCTCCTCCACCTCACCAACTGAATCCACCTCACCACATTTCTTGCTCCACCTAGCTAGACACCTCACCTAATCCCTAGCCTCTCTCCTAACATCTAGGAGATAGTCTCTACTCACCCGCCACCTAGGCTCATCTTCTAGATTCCAAATCTTAGTCAAACCTAATCTAATTTACCCTTAACCTAGCCCCACGTCATTTCCATTTCTACCCAGCCTAGCCCTAAACCTACCCTAGCTACTTTGTAGGAACCTACATTTTCGCCCCTGCCCTTCACCCGGTCAACTTAGGGCTTGAAACACTTGACCCCCTTTGCCCAACCTACCCTTGACCAAGTCCACTTCCTGTACCTAGCCCAGCTCGCCCAAGCTCACCTTGTCCGAGCTCACCTCTGTCCAACCCAATCTAGGTCAAGTCGCACCTAGTTGATTCCTACCTTAGCCCACAAGGGAGACCGCTCTTGAGCACCCTTGGAGTCTAGGAATCGACGGCTTGACGAGTTCATTCCCTGCGGCCTCCGGCCACCACCGGCGACCTCTGCTCCATTTCCGGCCAGCATTCCGGCGGACATTCCAGCTGGTCCCGTCCACACAAGGCACCAGCAATTGAAGCTCCTAGGCGATCACCGACGAGCATCTCTTCAATCGGATCTCTCGTGGCGCATCTACCACTCCGGCGTGCCAGTTTCAGCCATCTCCGGTCAGCTCCGGCCACCTCCGGTGACTGCTGCTAACTTTCTGGCAACATTTTCCGGCGAAGAACCAGCAGGTCCCCGCTCAATCCAGCCACCTCCCAAGGTGCCCCTAGGCATTTTCCGAGAGTACTTCTTCACTTCCGGCCAGCCGTTTGTCTTGGAGAGCGTTCGCATCGTCCGTGGTGTGTTGGTTAGTGATAATTTGCTTCCGCTTATGTTTTAAGTTTTTGCTTTGGGTCTTGAATCTTGTTTGTCTAGCGTGAGTCTTAGCTCCCTCTAGGGTGATCTTGGGGGTAGGCGAGGCCTTTGGCTTCGGATTCTACCGGTCACGGGCGAGATCCTACCAATTTGGTATCAGAGCCTCCTTAGAGTAAGAGCACGACTTTAGCATCTGTTTCAGTGTTAATTTCAGATTCAGTTCGGTTTTAGATCAGATTTGCTGCTTTGATTTCTTGGGTTTATTGGAATTGCATTGCTTAGTGAGATTGGATTCAATTAATTGTTAGCATAGTTGCTTTCGAACTTGCATGGTTTGGGAACTTCGGCCTTCAACTATGGCCCGAAGAAAGCAAGCTGAACAAGACTCTCCCGAAATTGAGGGAGACACATCGGCTCAAGAGGAGCAACCTCAAACTGAGTTGGACATCCATGCCGTGGAGAAGATGGTCCACATCGAGAACGAAGTACTGCAAATCCGTCAAGAGATGATGGATTACAAGAAAGAGTTGTCCAGGTTAAGAGAGCTCGATGAAATCAAGGAGATGATTAGAGCTTTGTCTTCTAATCAAGAGACCAACCCAAGGTCTACACAAGGACCTCCTCCTCCTCCCCCTCCTAGACAGGATAAGGGAAAAGGGGTGTTGGGCGGACAACCTAGTGCCGATCCTACCCCTTGGCACATGCAGGCCGGGCCGAGCCGGCCGCGTCCTACATGGCAGGATGAGCATGTGGAAGAACTTCAAGGCCATCACTATGGGCCTAGTCGAGATAATGACGGATATAACGGCCACCATGTAGACCACACGGTCAACAATGGTGGGCATAATGGCCACAATGGAGGACCCTACGGCCATACTGGAGCGTACAACGGTCAACAAGGAGGATACAATGGCAACCACGGCGGACAACAACATTCATCCTCGGATTACATCAACCGAGAACCATATGGACCGCAAGCTAGTAGGTACGGACCTAGATTCGCAGGGTCTCAATGGGAACATGAGAACTCGGGAAGAAGATGGGCTGATAGAGTAGACCGTGACCCTCCCATTTGGGAACAATCCAGAGAACGAGAGCCACCTAGATGGGATAACCATTGGGAACCAAGGAATGTACAGCGGAACCAGCCCAGGGCTCTCCAAGTACGTATTGAATTTCCAAGGTTCAATGGTAATGACCCGTTAGATTGGATCTTTCAAGTGGAAGAATATTTCACTTGCCAAATGATTCCTAGGGAAGAATGGCTCCAAACAGCCACTCTTCATTTTGATGGAGAAGCCAGACGATGGTTGAGATGGCTTAAGATGAAGGAACCCGTAGAGACTTGGGAAGAGTTTCGGGAAGCCCTTACAGTTAGATTTGGGGAGTCCGCTTATGTGGACTATGACATAGAGCTTCGCAACTTGAGGCAAACCTCTACCGTCCAGGAGTATCAAGCTAGATTTGAAAATCTAGCAAGTATGGTGGATTGGACTCACAAGGCACTCATAGCCGCCTTCGTGGGAGGTCTGAAAGAAGAAATCCAGATTGACGTTAGGGCTGAACCGAACACGGAGTTGAGGCAGTGCTTTGCCAAAGCACGCTCCATTGAAGATAGGCAACGCAAGAAGCAGGCCCTCTACAAGTCGTGGAGAAACGTTCCAGTTGCTCGTCCCCAACCAGCTCAACAACACAAGATTCTCTCCGCGCCGTCAAGGAAGGAAGAACCTAAGCCAATCTTCAGGTCGAGGGCTCCTCCACCCATGACACGCGAAGAGCGAGAGGACATGATTAAAAACAAGAAGTGTTTTTGGTGCAAGGGAGATTGGAGTCCTACTCATCAGTGCAAGCACATCAGGATCTATACCGTTTTGGAAGGAGATAGTGATGAAGAGGGAAAGGACCAGCCCCTAACTATGGAAGAAGTTTTTGAGGCCGAAACGGAAGAAGAACCAACGGGAGATGAGGGAGCGCCAGAAGCTGAATGTCGGATTTTGGACGACCCAGAGCGTCCGGAATCTATGAAGGTCTTAGGGCATATAGGAGATCGGCAAGTGCTTGTCTTGCTCGACTCAGGAGCCACCCACAACTTCGTAGGTGACCACATAGCTGGCCAACTAGGATGCACCATAGAGGACCAGCCACAGCTTAGGGTTTTAGTGGCCAACGGGGACATACTTCCATGTACCCGTAAGTGCACTAACGTAGAACTTACCTTGCAGAAGGTCCCGTTTAAGGTAGATCTATTGGTGGTCCCCATCCCGAGTGTAGACGTCATTCTTGGCGTTAAGTGGCTGAAGACCTTAGGCCGAGTCTGGTGGGACTTCTCTACCATGGAATTGTGCCTCCCTAAGGAGGATGGCAAGGAAGGAGTAGTGCTTAAGGCCGTAGAACCTAGTCTAGGGCCGAGAGCAGCTTTGAGAGCCTTAGTGACTCAAAAGTCAGCGGCTTGGTTGATGGCCATCGCAGAAGAGCTAACTTCTAACCAGGATCAGAAGGAGGAAATACCCGGTCCAGTTCAAGAGGTGTTAAAGGAATTTGAAGACATCTTTGAGGAACCCAAAGGACTTCCACCTCAACGAACTTATGATCATAGGATCGTGCTAACCAACGGCACTGAACCCGTAAATGTCCGCCCATACAGATATGGGTATGCCCAGAAATCGGAGATAGAGAAACTAGTCAAGGAGATGCGAGAAAGCAACATTATTAGGCCTAGCTCGAGTCCCTTTTCTTCTCCAGTCCTTTTGGTTAAGAAAAAGGACAATACCTGGAGATTTTGTGTAGATTACAGAGCTTTGAATGAAGCAACTGTAAAAGATAGGCACCCAATTCCTGTGATAGACGAGTTGCTAGATGAATTGTCAGGAGCGCGTGTCTTTTCGAAGTTAGATCTCAGGTCGGGATATCATCAAATTAGAATGTACGAGGAAGACATCTCGAAGACGGCATTGAGAACCCATGACGGGCATTATGAGTTCTTGGTTATGCCTTTCGGGCTGACCAATGCAC
This sequence comes from Nymphaea colorata, assembly GCF_008831285.2. Classification (NCBI taxonomy): domain Eukaryota; kingdom Viridiplantae; phylum Streptophyta; class Magnoliopsida; order Nymphaeales; family Nymphaeaceae; genus Nymphaea; species Nymphaea colorata. The sequence continues at coordinate 29,195,179 of NC_045140.1, read as the reverse complement.
CGGCGACTTTTCAAAGGTGTATGAACGACGTGTTTCGGGAATTTCTTCGAGATTTCGTTCTGGTATTTTTTGATGACATCCTAGTGTATAGTCAGAGCATGGAGCAACACGCCAAGCATCTTCGCATCGTCTTGAAGGTTTTAAGAGAACATACCCTGTTCGCTAAGATGTCCAAGTGTAGCTTTGGACAGACATCTATTGGGTATCTTGGGCATATTGTGTCCTATGAAGGCGTCAGGGCAGATCCAGAGAAGCTCCAAGCTATGGAGCAGTGGCCGTTGCCAAAGGACCCTCGAGGAATGAGAGGATTTTTGGGACTTACTGGTTATTACCGTCGGTTTATCAAGGGATATGGATTGATAGCTTCTCCTCTCACTCACATGTTGAAGAAAGGAGAGTTCACCTGGACGGACAAAGCTAGAGAAGCTTTTGTGAAGCTAAAGGCGGCGATGATGAGCGCACCAGTTTTGGCTCTACCAGATTTCGCCAAGGACTTTGTCATGGAAACGGATGCTAGTGATGTGGGCATTGGGGCAGTGCTGAGTCAAGAAGGGCATCCTATAGCCTTCATGTCCAAGGCCCTGACCAGCAGGGCCAAACCTTTGTCCACATACGAGAAGGAATTATTGGCAATTGTCATGGCAGTGGACAAATGGAGACCATATCTGATAGGGAGACGATTTGTGGTTAGGACTGACCACAGCAGCTTGAGATACATGGTTAAACAGCGCGTCTCTACCCCGACACAACAAAGATGGTTAGCCAAACTTCTTGGCTATGATTTTACTATTGAGTATAAGAAGGGGACTGAGAACTCTGCAGCAGACTCCCTATCTCGCATGCCAGAGCAACTGAAGACTCTCTCGGTGATAAGCACAGACCTATGGGAGAGAATAATTGAAGAGCAAAATCAAGATTCAAATTTGAGGCTACTCAAACAGACCATTCGCCAGAATCCAGGATCCATCCCCAACTACACTCTTAAGGGAGAAATGCTTTGCAAGAAAAAAAGGGCGTTGGTCCCCAAGGATTCCGATCTTAAGCAAGAACTACTTAAGCATTTTCATAATTCTAGTGCTGCGGGTCACGAGGGAGTGGCCAAGACCATGGGAAGGATTAAAGCTCAATTTTGGTGGGATGGCATGAAGTCGGAAGTGAGGGGTTATGTGAAGGCATGCCCCGTATGCCAAAGGGAAAAATACGAGGCGACCAAACCTCCAGGGCATCTGAACCCTCTTCCTATTCCTGATAAGCCTTGGGAAGATGTGTCGATGGACTTTATAGATGCGATGCCCAGATCCGAGGGGAAGGAAGCAGTTTTGGTGGTGGTAGATAGATTGACGAAGTATAGTCATTTCGTGGCTCTACCTAAGAACTACCACGGACCAATGGTAGCAGGAGTGTACCAAGATCACATCGGGAAGCTTCATGGAATGCCACAAACTATAGTATGTGACCGAGACTCGATCTTCATGAGCGCTTTCTGGAGAGAATATATGAAGATGGCGGGAACGGTAATCAACTTTAGCACTGCTCATCATCCACAGACCGATGGGCAGAGTGAGGTAGTCAATAGGACTTTGGAGACTTACCTTAGGTGTTTCGCTGGTGAGAGGCCCAACACTTGGATAAAATTTTTGTCATGGGCTGAGTGGGCGTACAACACCAGTCTGCATTCGGGCACGGGCATGACACCGCATGAGGCGTTATATGGCTATCCTCCAACTTCGATTCCGAGGTATGAAGTGGACACGGCTAGAGATGACGAAGTTGACTGCACTCTGAGGAATCGCGATGAGATTCTTGCCACTTTGAAGAAGAATATCGAGAGAGCGCAAGTCAGAATGAGGAAAGCCCATGATAAAGGGCGCAAAGATAGAGAGTTCGAGGTAGGAGACATGGTTTGGCTGAAGAGATTGCCCATGAGACAAAAATCATTACTGGGGCAACCTTATTCAAAGCTCTTACCCAAATATTATGGGCCATTTAGAGTTCTACAGAAGATCGGGAAGGCAGCGTACCGTATTGCATTACCGCCTACAGCCCTTGTGCATCCGGTTTTTCATGTGTCTCGACTGAAGCCGCACCACGGACCAGTTCCTGAACAGCAAGAACCCTTACCGGATATTGCACCTAGACCTTTTCGTATCTTGAAGCACAGGTGGGTTACTCGTAATGGCAGGCCTCGTCATGAGGTTATGATCGAATGGGAAGGAGTCGATGGTGGAACTTCTTGGGAATTATTCGAGAAGATCAAGCTGCAATTTCCTACAGGAGCTTGGGGACAAGCTCCATCTCAGGAGGGTGGATCTGATACGGGCCACCCCTCAAATTGGCCACAAGCGGCCACGGATGTGGCTGAGAGCAGTCTCAGAGGACAAGAGGAGTTCAATCTTCGGTTTGCTAGGGCTGAGCATAGTCAATTTGACCCGGGGCTGGGTCAAGAGGGAGGAGAGGGAGGTGTGCAGCACTTGGATTCACCCAAGGTTGAAGCGTTAACTGAGCTTGGAGTCAGCACGGAGGGAGGTGTGGGAGGTAGTGCGATGGCTCTAGGCGAGGCTTTAAAAGATCAAGAAGGTGGGTCAAGTCCGTTTCTAGTTGAATCCAGCCTTAGTCTTGGTCAAACCCGAGTCCCTTAGGGTCAGTCTAGGGCGAACCTAGGCAGGCTTGGTCCAAGTCGAACCCAAGCAGGCGCGGGCGAGAGGAGGACCCGGTTTGATAGTGAGACATTAGGTCTCAAGTCCTTGTTTTTCGCTATTTGCTTTGGTATTTGTTTTTGCGCCTTGTGTAAGTGTGAATTGCTTTAAGTTTCAGACCCGGATCCAATGTTTAGATCCGTTCCATTTCAGCTACTATATAAGCTTTGTAAACATTTGATTTGGTATGCATTGATTGAATTTGGAATGAAATTAAGTAATTAGTAGATTAGCTTCTCTCTCCTCTCCCGAATTC
>NC_045140.1:29179727-29182227 GCF_008831285.2 Nymphaea colorata | reverse complement strand
TAGAATCGATGCCGAGGGAGGAGCGGGAGGAGAGGCAACGGCTCTAAGCGAGGCTCTTGAGGACCAAGGCGAAAGGGGTCAAGTCCGAGTCCGGTCTAGTCCAACCTAGGTCTTCGCTATACTCATGCACTTAGGGTCAGCCTAGGGCGAGCCTAGGCGAATTTCTGGTCTGAACCAAGGCCCACAGCGTGCGGGCTAAGGAGAGGACGAGTTAGGGACGAGACACTAAGTCTCGAGTTCGAGTTTGCTTGCGTTTTCTTTGATTTTAGAGTGCGCATTTGCTTTGGTAGTCAATTCCGTTTTGGATTTTGATTTTGGGTTGGATCAATTGTTTAGATCCGCTTTTTAATTCAGTACTATAAATATTTAGAATTCTTTTGGATCTGTATGCAAAATTTGAGAATAGAAGTCATTTGTGTGAATCGACTCTCTCTCTTCTCCTCTACTCGAGTTCTCTCCCTCTCACGCGCGTCTCCTCTCCAAGCCACGTTCTTCTTCCTCCGTCTTACATTTGGGGAATTTTCGGTGCAACTTGCTGGAATTCCTCAAGCAACAGCAGCTATACCTGACGGTATTCTTCTCTCTTGACCTTGATTTCTTCTTCTCTTCTTCCCTAATCACTCAACCGAAGGGTTAGCCAAATGAAGAGCTTCCAAGCGTCCGGCGCAAGGTGCTTCTTCCCATGGATTTGTTCCCCACGTCTTCATCAACGATAGCGGTGCAGCCTCCACGTCTCCACCCGTGAAGGTTAGAGGCCTCTTCGTACTGGGAAGACTTCATCCTCTAGGCGACTAGAAGGGTGAAGTATCCACTCCAGATTTGGGCTCTTAGAGGTAAGCGTCCATAACTCGATTGTAGGGGCGTGCAACGGCGTTGAGAGAGTTTAGGGGAGAGTTCGGCCAAGGGGAGTTCTTGCTGGAATCACAGCCAGCAAGCTAGCCTTTCCCACGGTGGAAATCGTCCTTAAACTCGATTTTACGAGTCTCGCACCTTCAACTAGTTATTGTCGTTTAATTCTATGAGTTTCATTCGATTGTTTTAGTTTCTTTGAGCCAAGAAAGTTCAGATTTAGCCACTGCCTTGTCCTCCCTCTTGCTGGTCGAAATCAGAAAGAAAACAACAGAAAAGAAGGGCGAGAAAAATCAGAAAGAAAAGAAAAGAAAAAGAAAGACGCCCAAATGAAAAACTAAAGTAAAAGAAAGAGAGAATCGGCAAGAGGACTAGGCACGGCCAGTTCTGGAAATTGGCCGGAATTGTCTAATTCCGGCCACTGCTGCATTGATTCCAGTATCACTCCATCCAGGGCTGCAAGTGTTCGAGTTATTCGTGTGTGCATTTGGGAGATTCCGGCCTCAATTGGGGAAAATCCGGCCACATTTGGGGAAAGCACTCTTGCGTCGTCACATTTGGGGATTTCGCATTTGTCTCACCCAAATCGGTAAGTGATTGCTTGACTTGGGCCCTTCGCCATCTCCACCACATATCTGTACACGTGGCATGATCTGGAGCACTTGGGAGAGAACCTTGGAGTGAAATCCTCCACATCCCTAGCTTGTAGCTAGTGGATCACATTTGGAAGGGGCGAGTTCTCTTTTGAGAGATCTTCTCCTACTTCGTAGGTGGCTGCTCACCTTGTTGACTGCCACCTCCTCCTCCATTTTAGCTAGGATATTGCCCAGCCACACACCTCATCAGCCAGCTTGCCACCTCACCTAGACACCTCACCAACAGCCCTAGCCTCTCTCCTACGTATTAGGGAGATAGCCATTCTAGAACGCCACCTAGCCTAGAATCTTGGAGGACAATCCTATCAAGGAATATTCTCCATATTCTTAGCCAACTCTACCCTACCCAATTACCCCGAGCTTACCCGAACTTACCAAGTTACCACTTGCCTTTCCATTTCCATTTTCTCATCTACCCTAAACCGAGCCACTCAAACCTATCCTAGCTACTTTGTAGGAACCCCAATTTGAGTCCCTTCCCTACACCCGGCCAACCTAAGACTTTGACCGTAGGACCTACCTAGCCTACTCTACCTATGACCTAGCTTGCTGGCCAAACCTAGCCCGGGCCCACCTGGTCCCACCTGGTCCGAACCCACTCAGCCCAAGTCCCGCGCCTAGTTGGTTTCAACCTTAGCGCCAAGGAAGACCGCGGCATTGCTAGCCGCATCCTTGAAGTCTTTGGAACCGGCGGGCCTTGATCCAGCATATTCCGGCGACCTCCGCCACCTCCGGTCACCTCTGCTCTTTTTCCGGTGACTCTCCGGCGTGGATTCCAGAAGGTCCCCCAGACATCCAGCAAGGCGTGGAAGTGCTCCTAGGCGATTCCGGCGGGGTGATCCTACTTCACGCGTCTCTTGGAGTGGCTTGTCTTCACGCCCGGCCTCTTCCTTTTGGAGTTCAGCTCTGCATCAGCCCCGTTCTTTCGTGTTGCTGATAGTCCTCGAGTGTGGAATCTCACCTCGAGGCTTTTGACTGCTTAGCCAAGCTAGCCT
>NC_045140.1:29172227-29174727 GCF_008831285.2 Nymphaea colorata | reverse complement strand
AATGAGTCATGACACTCCTTTAGCAACTCTCGTCGGAGGTTGCCCCATCTGGGCACGAACACTCGTCCGCCCTTTGCCATCAAAAGTCCATCTTGTAGCCAAAATCGTCGCGTCTTTCCCGCCTCCGTTGTTTCAACCAAGTGCTTGGCCACTGGGTCCTGCTTCATGCCTTCTCGAATCCGCCCAAGAAGAGCACCCTCGAGTTGCGCTTCGGATGATGCTATCCGGGTAGCTGCCAACTCTGCCTTCCGACTCAGTGCATCGGCTACGACGTTTGCCTTCCCTGCCTTGTACTCCAAGGCGAAATTGAATTCCGCAAGGAATTCCTGCCATCGAGCTTGCTTCGGACTCAACTTCTTTTGAGTTTGGAAGTAGCTTGTGGCTACGTTATCAGTCTTTACCACGAATAACGGCTGTCATTTCCCTTTCATGCACGGAGTACCGTCGCTCCGCGTCTTTCAGCTTCCGACTCTCATAGGCAACTGGATGACCTTGCTGCATCAAAACTCCACCAATGGCAAAATCTGATGCATCCGTGTGGACTTCAAATTTTCTTGTGTGGTCGGGCAACCTGAGCACAGGCTCCTGCGTCAGGGCCCTCTTTAACTTGTCGAAGGCATCTTCTTCGAGCTCTTCCCAAGCCCAAGTTCGGTTTTTCTTCAACAAATCAGTGAGAGGCGCAGTTATCAAAGAATACCCCTCAATGAATCGTCGATAGTAATTTGCCAAACCAAGAAAAGAACGTAGTTCTGGTACATTAGTTGGCGGTTTCCAGTCTTGAATTGCCCTCACCTTTTCGGTGTCCATTCGCAGCTGACTTTTTCCCACAATGTGACCGAGAAAACTGATTTCCGGTTGGCCGAATAGGCACTTCTCGCGCTTCACATAGAGTTCGTTTTCCTCCAATACCTTGAACACTGTCCGCAAGTGTTCCACATGTTCCCTCATGGATTTGCTATACACTACAATGTCATCAAGATAGACTACCACGAACTTATCTAAGTACGGATAGAATATCTTATTCATTAGAGTCGAAAAAGTGGCTGGGGCATTCGTCAACCCGAACGGCATTACCAAGAATTCAAAGGCACCGTAACGAGTGACGCAAGTGGTCTTTGGCTCGTCGCCATCAACAATCCGAACATGCCAATATCCTGATCTGAGGTCTAACTTGGAAAACACTTGAGCTTTGCCCAGTTGATCAAACAGATCTGCAATCAAAGGTAAAGGGTACTTATTCTTCACCGTTACCTTGTTCAACGCTCGATAATCCACACATAGCCTTTTGGAGCCATCATGCTTCGCTTGGAATAACACTGGTGCACCGAAAGGAGCTTTGGAGGGTCTGATTATACCTCCAGCTAGCATCTCATCCAACTGTCGCCGAAGTTCTCTTAATTCTGCAGGGGCCATTCGATATGGTGCCATTGCCGGGGGTTTGGCACCAGGGATGAGTTCGATGGCATGATCCACCTCGCGTCGAGGTGGCAGCCATCTAGGGAGCTCCACAGGCATTGTTCCTGCGAATTCCACTAAGACAGGCGCAAGCGCCTCTGGGACCAAACCAGGGGAGTCATTAGTTACTTCCCTGATTGCCACCAAGTACGTGTCTTCGCCGTGCTTGAGGCCTTTCTTCAACTGAAGGGCAGATATCATTGCGGCTTTGCCCTTATCCCTCTTTATCGATGTTACTGGAACCATACAAGGGGACTTCTCGTCCATGATACTGATACTGCGTAGGTGCGGCATTGGCACCATTTTCGCTGTACTGAGGAGCTCCATGCCTAGGATCATCCGGAAATCATCCATCGGGACCACCGAGAAGTTGGCCCTTCCTAACCAACTCTCAATCTTCACAACCGCATCCCGGGCCACTCCGTGGATGGGTTTGGCCTCTGAGTTCACCGCCTTCATGCGTAACTCTCCCCTCTCAAGGGTTAGGCCCAGTCTCCTCGCCTCCTCAACTGAGACGAAGTTATGCGTGGCTCCCGTGTCTACCATAGCCAAGGTAGGCCTTCCATTTACCAGGATTTCCAAGTACATGAGCTCGTTAGAAGGTGTCGCTGTCACCTTCACTTTTTCCTCCCTTTTTATGGTGTTCAGAAGTTGAAGTGCACCCATCTTTGGTCCTTCCCCTTCTTCACCTTGTGCCGCATTAGCAGATTGCCTTGAAGAGCTTGCCTGATTGTCCCTATTTACACGCTTTGGACATTGCCTTCCTAAGTGATTACCATCGCAAAACCAACATTTCAACACTCTATTCTGAGAGTTGTCGTTTCTGTGAAAGAAAGTTCTTCTTTCGACTTGGCGCTGAGTTGATGGTTCATCTTTCCGTTCCCTTCGATCATCTTTCTTTCCTCCATGGTCAGGCTTCCTCGACGGCTTGAAGGCGTTAGTGTAGCTCTTGCGCTGAGTATCAGCCAAACGTTCTGCTACTACATAAGCGTCCTCCAAGGTCTCTGGATTACTCCTTTCCACTTCGGATTGCGCCCATGACTGC
>NC_045140.1:29149727-29164727 GCF_008831285.2 Nymphaea colorata | reverse complement strand
CCGCAGTCCTTGGAGACACAGGCATAAGGTGCACGGCTTAGGCGGATCTTCCCCAACGGCGACGGTCCCTCCTTTGTCCACGGTTTATTCCCCCTTCGTGCAAAGATACAAGTAAGTTCTGGTGCCTTCTTCTCACCCACACAGAAGTTGAGAGGCCGATCTTACGCTGGGAAGATTGAAGACGGCAACGTCTTCAATATCGACGGCTTTCAAAGCCACTCTTGAAGAAGTTCGGACGGTGAAGAGGAAGAACGAAGCAAGTTTCCCGCCGTCGGATCTCTCACGTTCTCGGTCGCGCGCGGCAGGCGGAAGTTCAGAAACAGCCGCCTGTTAAAACAGCCATATCTGAAGATTTACAGAGAGTTAGAGGACGATCTATATACCGTTGGAATCGTCTTGACGTCCTCTACAACATACCCAAATCTGGTGGTGATTGGAGATCGTTTGGTCGGTCAAATCGGAGCAGGAACAGAACACCTTCCGCGGCCGCGATTCTGTCATTTCCAGAAACAGGTTGCTGTTCTTTGATCTGGATCTGTAGATTCCCTGGGAGTTTCAATGCGTACAATACGCCGTTAGAATCGTCTTAAGGTCAGATATCTTCTGTTAAAATTTCATTAAGATCCGAGATCATTTGGGTATCGAAATCGGTGGCGAAACAGTTCTGTGTCGCTGCCGTCGTTCTGCAGCGGACAGCAGCAGACCGGCCTGTTCAACGGCCATTTCCCGGCGATCCGTCGGGAGTTTGAAGGCGTTCTTGATACCGTCGGAATCGTCTCGATCCCAGTTCCAACATATCCAAAAATCGCAGTGATCGGACTTCATTTGGCCGGTAAAAGTCCGCCGGAAACAGGGCTGCCTGAAGAGCCCTGGCCGCGTCCCCCTTGTTTCCTTTTCGGTACACTTTTCGCCCTTCAACCCTAATTCCCCACCTTGGCCTACGTCCCTCCATCTGTCCACGTGTCAGCATCCTAGCTACTTTCCCCCAAGTCAAGTCCTAGTCAGCCTACACCTGTCCCACTCGAGATCAGTCTAGGATCTCGAGCCCCAACCTTTTAGGAAGGATCCCTAGCAGCCGAATCTCCTTCCCTATTTTGTCTCTTTAGAAATCGTCAACCCTAATCCGTTTTTCATCACAGCCCTCCATCTCGCCAAGTGTCGCTATCTCCCTAGCCCTTTTCCACCCCATCAGCCAGCCCATCAGCCACCTCACCATCTTGGTCCCGCATTCTTCCACGTGTCCAGCCGGTGGCTCCTTGCGAGATCTCCTTCCCTACCTTCCCGATTCCATCTCCTATCGTTTAGGAAAGATCATTGCCACCTAGCCGATCTTCCTTATTCTTCTCAGCCGTAAATCTCCCTCTCCTCCTTTGTCGAGCTCCTCCCTATCAGTTAGGAAAGAGTTCAAATCTTTCCCTAATAGCTAGCCCTTTTCTAGCTCTCTCTGTCTTGCTCCCTCATCTTGCCACGTGGCAAGGATCCGGCACATCCACTTGGCACGACCAGCCAAGTCCCATCCCACCTAGCTAGGTTCCCTCTTGTGCCGCCACCTACCTAAGCAACCCACTCCTTCTGGACTGGTCCTAAGCCGCCACCTCCCCACTTGCCTTAGACTAAAGTAGGAAACATTGACCCCACCTAGCTCACCTCCTTTCTAAGCTAGCCTAGTTGACTCGAGCCTACCTCGAGTGACTCCTCTTGACCTACTTGACCCGGACCTACTAAGCTCGGTCCATTAGTCAACCTCCTATTTAGTCAACCTCTACCCGCATTTGGTCAACAGTGACCATTGACCTTGAGCCTAGGCTCGACCCAGACCAGCCCGACTAGACTCACCTCGTAGTTAGGCTACCTACTTTCCCTCCTAAACCCACAAGATCCCTCTAGCCTACCCCAACCCTAGCCTATCTTGACTAAGCCAGCCTACCTATAGAGCCCTGCCGAACCAAACCAACCCCAGCCTTAGTTAGGTCTAGGCTTGGCCGGTTACACCCGGCCCCCTTCCTCGGCCACCTTCACTCCGTCGGCATCGCACGGCGCGTGTGGTCGAACCACCTTCTGACGAAGGCAGGTAGGCGCTGTCGCTTCCCGGCAGCAGCCCCCCTCGACACTCTAGGCGGCGTCCTAGCCAGCGGCATCGGCGACAAGCCGAATCTAAGCCCTTCCTCATCGGCGCTCGTCATCAGTGTAGGCGCTTCGAGGAGGCCCTTCTCAGCCGACATCCGTGAACCGTGAGCTGCAATACCCGGGGACTGGTTCTCACCCCGTGGTCCGAATCCGGCTGCGCCAAGGAATACCCTTGGCTGGTATCGTGTTCTTCTCCCCCTTGTAGCTATCGGGGTGGTAGTTTTTGCTTTTGCATCTAGGAAGCATCTTAGTTTGCTTTTGTTTCCTGATTTAGCCCGGCTTCGGCCTTGCTCCCTTCCGTGGTACCTCGAGGGCACTGTGCCCGAGACACGACCGCAAGGAGCCGACCTACCTACTTGGATTAAGGGCGTGGTTTGGCCGCTAGTGTGGTTTGTATGGTTTGTGAGTGAGCTGTGAGAGGTTTAAATATTTGTATCGCTCGCAAATTGTAAAGCTTCACCACCTTCGTAGTCAATTGTAGTAGGTCAATCTTAGTTAGTTTTGGGTTTCCCCTACTTGTACCGCTACCTAGGGTATTTTGAGCCGGGGTCCTGTCCGGCCGGGTTTTCTTTATTGTAAATAACTGGATTTTAGCGTTGTCCGACGGCTCCTCCGAGAGATCTTGGGAGAGGATCGACATCCGGCGGAGGTTCGGATTTAGGTCCTATCAATTGGTATCAGAGCAAGCTTGGAGTACAGTCGTGAAGTGTGGGACAGATTTCTGGTTTCGGTGTTTCTGGTGTTAATAGGAGTAGCAGAATTTCAGTTTGTAGCAGTTTCTGTTTTCTGGACTGTCACAGCCAGCAGGAGTTTTCAGGCGGTTTCGGATAGCAAACGACCTCGGAATTGACTGAAATTTGGTGTGGAACTTCGTAATTACATAATCTACAAAAGTTATTTAGGGCACTTGACGAGATTCTTCCGAAATATTTGAGAGAGTGGCCCTGAACTGGACTGAAGGCCTGGGCGGACAGAACCTGTCCTGGTGACAGTCTGCCAGAAAATTACGTTGTTTCGAAGGCTTCCTGTGGTCAAATCGAGCTGAAAATTGGTGGGTAGTTAGATAACTATCCCAAATTTGTGCTGATCAAGTTTGGAGGCAAAATTCCACCATTTGGAGTTTCTGTGTGTCGGTCTTTGACTGCCTGAAAAACGGTCTAGACTGTGGTTGTGCACACCGCACAACACTAAGGTGCTTGAGCTCGAGGTGCGCTGTCGAGGCGTCAGGCGGACGCGACAGTTTAGGCCCCACTCTTGGGCCCGGCTGAGAGCGAGAGTTAGCCACCGAGGCGCCAGGCGGGCGCGGTGACAGGCGGACTGGTTCCGTCTTCCTTAGACACACACGGGGCAGATTTCAACAAGGCACCGGGGGCAGCCTAGACAGTGCAGCAGTGATTTCCGTAGGAGAAGTTAGTCAGTTCTTATTTCAGCATCAGTGTGCTTTTGCAGTTGCTTTAGTAGAGTAGATGGCGGATATAGGTGCCCGTCTTGACGAAATGGATATACTTCTAAGCACCTACCTGAACGGGGAATTCATGGAGGACACCCTATTGCTAAGAGGCGATGAGATGGACCAAGGTCCAAGATGGGTGTATATCAAGGCCGGTAGTAATCCCGAGTGTGATTTGTGGTTCCGACACCCTAGCGTACAAGGACGCCATTTCGAGTTGGCCATAGATAAAGTCACCCCGGCGCTATGGATAGCCAATACCACCTACACGGGTAGATTGATTGTGGCTGGACACAAGGTGAGACCTCGAACTTGGGAGCGAATCTATCTTGGGGAAACTATCCAAGTTGGGCTCATGAACCGTTGCTTTGTGCTGGAGGAAAGACCCTCTCCTTATGCGAAGAAGCGAACGGAATCCTATGAGGAGCATTATGGGCCGAATGCCCAAAGCCCAAGACCTCCTACATGGGATGAAATGGCGCAAAAGGTGCTTGAAAAGATCGACCTGATAAGAGAAAGGTTAAAATGCGAAGAGTCGAACGAAAATGAGACAGCGCCAAGTGATACGAGCCAAGACCAACAACCAACCATGGGGCAAACTCACAAGGTTTGCGGTTCCGAACAAGTGGTCTTACTGTCCAAGGAGGACCTACGAGCTTCACAGAAAATTAGCGCAGTCCAGCCGGCCAAGAAATCTAAGAAGGGGTACCGAATTCTTAGAATTAAAATCCAGAGACCGAAAACTAAGAGAATCTTGGTCTCCCCTAGCGAGTCGGAAAGCACCAAAGGGAATAGCCGAGTCTACATGGGGCTTGAATGGCAGGAGTTAGCTGAAAACATGCCCACATCTCTCGAGAGCATCAGGCCTGACGATGACATAGAAGCGATACGAGGCCAGCTACGAGACGAGCTCAAGCTCGGCACCACCCATGGCTATGCTAAAGAGCCTCTTACAGTCCTCAGCGAAGATTGGATACCCGAGTCCTCTTGCGCAGTCCCTAAAAATCATGTCACAGGACTGCTCGACGAAGAGGACAAGCAACTTGTGCCTTCCACACAAGTTGAATGTGCTTCGAGTGCTACATTACCACCACAGCCCCTCACTCCTAAGGGTAAGGCAAAGCCTAAGGAGGGTGGTAATGATAAGGAAGATGTGAGGAGCAACCTACAGAGGACAGCCACCCATGAGCTTTGTCAAAAAGAAAGAAGAATATACGATGCTCATGAAGAGCTTGCCAAAGAAGGTCCAGGCCATAATGGAAAAGTCGATCTCCTTCCCACGCCTTGGAAGAGATCCATTTGCTCAGATCTAGAGGATTGTGTGGCCAAGTTGGGAGAATCACCCAGTCCACTAGAGGCCTTAACTCTCGGATCTAGTCATTTCCCCCTTACGCATGATTCAAGAGTTAGTGGCGCAGCCGAAGCATGGCTGGACGTGGAAACTAATATAGGCCAGCCAGTATCCCTTGTGGGACAATATGGGATCCCAAGAATAGGTCGTATATGGCAGGCCCATGACAGAGGCAAACCGCGTGATGTGTTGGAGAACCCGCAAGAGCCCGAGCATGTTCTTGGGCAGCAAAGGTCACTACTTGGCCTCTTACCACGGGACTATGGTCCAAGACGACAGTCAGATGGTCGAGCATCTGATAGGGGCAAGGAAGCGGGAACCCTCTTATGGGTTTACATGAGAAAACCGAGGCAAAGGTTCTCTCTTCCGAAGAATTCCCTAGAGCACTTACCTAGAGATTACGGACCTCATACTAAGTACGTGGGTAAGTTGATGGGAGTGGTGCAGATCACCTATGATGACAACATGAGACGAGCTTGGGGTCAAGCTCGATGTAAGGAGGGTGGATCTGATACATGCCAAAATTGGGCATGTATGCGGCCAGCGGGCAGCATGGCCGAAGGACCCTGTGCAAGCCTAACTAGTGGCGTAGGGTGTAGCTGGGCTTGTCGATTACCACCTATCGAGCCTACACCCTTGTGAACTTGTGAGGCTAAACCGTGGCACGGTTTGGGTTTGACCTATGTCGACCTTATGAGCAACTCGTTTACGGCTGCAGTGGGCGGAGAGGGAGGAGCAGCTACGGTCCAAAAGGAGGAGACAAGACTTGGGCGGAGTTGAGACCAAGCCCTTGACCCTAACCCGAAGTGCAGGCGGTTACCTGCACGAGGTCCCCGCCCTGGGCTCGCAAGGCTCAGGGACTTTTCATTTGCTTTTCGTATTGGGTGTTAGGCCCGGTTTTAGCTTTATGCACTTTAAATTCATGTTAGCATTGAGTTTCGAAGTAGGGACCTAGCAAGGCGGGTTGTGCCTTGCACCAATAGTACTTGGGTCTGGGTAGAGAGCCGGATTTGGATTGTAGACCCGGCTCACACTAGGAATGTATATAAGTTTTTGGATCTTGTAGATTGGAAGAAATTTTGAGTAAAGTGGCCATTTGGGCGTTTTTCATCTCTCTCCTCTCTCGAGGCATCTCCCTTCTCGTCTCCCACCATGCTCTAGCCGAGAGTTGGTGTCTTCTCCCACCTCGCGTCCTCTACCTCCACGGCGCCTCCTCTCCACAACACACCTTGAAGAGCCGCAGTCCTTGGAGACACAGGCATAAGGTGCACGGCTTAGGCGGATCTTCCCCAACGGCGACGGTCCCTCCTTTGTCCACGGTTTATTCCCCCTTCGTGCAAAGATACAAGTAAGTTCTGGTGCCTTCTTCTCACCCACACAGAAGTTGAGAGGCCGATCTTACGCTGGGAAGATTGAAGACGGCAACGTCTTCAATATCGACGGCTTTCAAAGCCACTCTTGAAGAAGTTCGGACGGTGAAGAGGAAGAACGAAGCAAGTTTCCCGCCGTCGGATCTCTCACGTTCTCGGTCGCGCGCGGCAGGCGGAAGTTCAGAAACAGCCGCCTGTTAAAACAGCCATATCTGAAGATTTACCGAGAGTTAGAGGACGATCTATATACCGTTGGAATCGTCTTGACGTCCTCTACAACATACCCAAATCTGGTGGTGATTGGAGATCGTTTGGTCGGTCAAATCGGAGCAGGAACAGAACACCTTCCGCGGCCGCGATTCTGTCATTTCCAGAAACAGGTTGCTGTTCTTTGATCTGGATCTGTAGATTCCCTGGGAGTTTCAATGCGTACAATACGCCGTTAGAATCGTCTTAAGGTCAGATATCTTCTGTTAAAATTTCATTAAGATCCGAGATCATTTGGGTATCGAAATCGGTGGCGAAACAGTTCTGTGTCGCTGCCGTCGTTCTGCAGCGGACAGCAGCAGACCGGCCTGTTCAACGGCCATTTCCCGGCGATCCGTCGGGAGTTTGAAGGCGTTCTTGATACCGTCGGAATCGTCTCGATCCCAGTTCCAACATATCCAAAAATCGCAGTGATCGGACTTCATTTGGCCGGTAAAAGTCCGCCGGAAACAGGGCTGCCTGAAGAGCCCTGGCCGCGTCCCCCTTGTTTCCTTTTCGGTACACTTTTCGCCCTTCAACCCTAATTCCCCACCTTGGCCTACGTCCCTCCATCTGTCCACGTGTCAGCATCCTAGCTACTTTCCCCCAAGTCAAGTCCTAGTCAGCCTACACATGTCCCACTCGAGATCAGTCTAGGATCTCGAGCCCCAACCTTTTAGGAAGGATCCCTAGAGCCGAATCTCCTTCCCTATTTTGTCTCTTTAGAAATCGTCAACCCTAATCCGTTTTTCATCACAGCCCTCCATCTCGCCAAGTGTCGCTATCTCCCTAGCCCTTTTCCACCCCATCAGCCAGCCCATCAGCCACCTCACCATCTTGGTCCCGCATTCTTCCACGTGTCCAGCCGGTGGCTCCTTGCGAGATCTCCTTCCCTACCTTCCCGATTCCATCTCCTATCGTTTAGGAAAGATCATTGCCACCTAGCCGATCTTCCTTATTCTTCTCAGCCGTAAATCTCCCTCTCCTCCTTTGTCGAGCTCCTCCCTATCAGTTAGGAAAGAGTTCAAATCTTTCCCTAATAGCTAGCCCTTTTCTAGCTCTCTCTGTCTTGCTCCCTCATCTTGCCACGTGGCAAGGATCCGGCACATCCACTTGGCACGACCAGCCAAGTCCCATCCCACCTAGCTAGGTTCCCTCTTGTGCCGCCACCTACCTAGCAACCCACTCCTTCTGGACTGGTCCTAAGCGCCACCTCCCCACTTGCCTTAGACTAAAGTAGGAAACATTGACCCCACCTAGCTCACCTCCTTTCTAAGCTAGCCTAGTTGACTCGAGCCTACCTCGAGTGACTCCTCTTGACCTACTTGACCCGGACCTACTAAGCTCGGTCCATTAGTCAACCTCCTATTTAGTCAACCTCTACCCGCATTTGGTCAACAGTGACCATTGACCTTGAGCCTAGGCTCGACCCAGACCAGCCCGACTAGACTCACCTCGTAGTTAGGCTACCTACTTTCCCTCCTAAACCCACAAGATCCCTCTAGCCTACCCCAACCCTAGCCTATCTTGACTAAGCCAGCCTACCTATAGAGCCCTGCCGAACCAAACCAACCCCAGCCTTAGTTAGGTCTAGGCTTGGCCGGTTACACCCGGCCCCCTTCCTCGGCCACCTTCACTCCGTCGGCATCGCACGGCGCGTGTGGTCGAACCACCTTCTGACGAAGGCAGGTAGGCGCTGTCGCTTCCCGGCAGCAGCCCCCCTCGACACTCTAGGCGGCGTCCTAGCCAGCGGCATCGGCGACAAGCCGAATCTAAGCCCTTCCTCATCGGCGCTCGTCATCAGTGTAGGCGCTTCGAGGAGGCCCTTCTCAGCCGACATCCGTGAACCGTGAGCTGCAATACCCGGGGACTGGTTCTCACCCCGTGGTCCGAATCCGGCTGCGCCAAGGAATACCCTTGGCTGGTATCGTGTTCTTCTCCCCCTTGTAGCTATCGGGGTGGTAGTTTTTGCTTTTGCATCTAGGAAGCATCTTAGTTTGCTTTTGTTTCCTGATTTAGCCCGGCTTCGGCCTTGCTCCCTTCCGTGGTACCTCGAGGGCACTGTGCCCGAGACACGACCGCAAGGAGCCGACCTACCTACTTGGATTAAGGGCGTGGTTTGGCCGCTAGTGTGGTTTGTATGGTTTGTGAGTGAGCTGTGAGAGGTTTAAATATTTGTATCGCTCGCAAATTGTAAAGCTTCACCACCTTCGTAGTCAATTGTAGTAGGTCAATCTTAGTTAGTTTTGGGTTTCCCCTACTTGTACCGCTACCTAGGGTATTTTGAGCCGGGGTCCTGTCCGGCCGGGTTTTCTTTATTGTAAATAACTGGATTTTAGCGTTGTCCGACGGCTCCTCCGAGAGATCTTGGGAGAGGATCGACATCCGGCGGAGGTTCGGATTTAGGTCCTATCAATTGGTATCAGAGCAAGCTTGGAGTACAGTCGTGAAGTGTGGGACAGATTTCTGGTTTCGGTGTTTCTGGTGTTAATAGGAGTAGCAGAATTTCAGTTTGTAGCAGTTTCTGTTTTCTGGACTGTCACAGCCAGCAGGAGTTTTCAGGCGGTTTCGGATAGCAAACGACCTCGGAATTGACTGAAATTTGGTGTGGAACTTCGTAATTACATAATCTACAAAAGTTATTTAGGGCACTTGACGAGATTCTTCCGAAATATTTGAGAGAGTGGCCCTGAACTGGACTGAAGGCCTGGGCGGACAGAACCTGTCCTGGTGACAGTCTGCCAGGAAAATTACGTTGTTTCGAAGGCTTCCTGTGGTCAAATCGAGCTGAAAATTGGTGGGTAGTTAGATAACTATCCCAAATTTGTGCTGATCAAGTTTGGAGGCAAAATTCCACCATTTGGAGTTTCTGTGTGTCGGTCTTTGACTGCCTGAAAAACGGTCTAGACTGTGGTTGTGCACACCGCACAACACTAAGGTGCTTGAGCTCGAGGTGCGCTGTCGAGGCGTCAGGCGGACGCGACAGTTTAGGCCCCACTCTTGGGCCCGGCTGAGAGCGAGAGTTAGCCACCGAGGCGCCAGGCGGGCGCGGTGACAGGCGGACTGGTTCCGTCTTCCTTAGACCACACGGGGCAGATTTCAACAAGGCACCGGGGGCAGCCTAGACAGTGCAGCAGTGATTTCCATAGGAGAAGTTAGTCAGTTCTTATTCCAGCATCAGTGTGCTTTTGCAGTTGCTTTAGTAGAGTAGATGGCGGATATAGGTGCCCGTCTTGACGAAATGGATATACTTCTAAGCACCTACCTGAACGGGGAATTCATGGAGGACACCCTATTGCTAAGAGGCGATGAGATGGACCAAGGTCCAAGATGGGTGTATATCAAGGCCGGTAGTAATCCCGAGTGTGATTTGTGGTTCCGACACCCTAGCGTACAAGGACGCCATTTCGAGTTGGCCATAGATAAAGTCACCCCGGCGCTATGGATAGCCAATACCACCTACACGGGTAGATTGATTGTGGCTGGACACAAGGTGAGACCTCGAACTTGGGAGCGAATCTATCTTGGGGAAACTATCCAAGTTGGGCTCATGAACCGTTGCTTTGTGCTGGAGGAAAGACCCTCTCCTTATGCGAAGAAGCGAACGGAATCCTATGAGGAGCATTATGGGCCGAATGCCCAAAGCCCAAGACCTCCTACATGGGATGAAATGGCGCAAAAGGTGCTTGAAAAGATCGACCTGATAAGAGAAAGGTTAAAATGCGAAGAGTCGAACGAAAATGAGACAGCGCCAAGTGATACGAGCAAAGACCAACAACCAACCATGGGGCAAACTCACAAGGTTTGGGTTCCGAACAAGTGGTCTTACTGTCCAAGGAGGACCTACGAGCTTCACAGAAAATTAGCGCAGTCCAGCCGGCCAAGAAATCTAAGAAGGGGTACCGAATTCTTAGAATTAAAATCCAGAGACCGAAAACTAAGAGAATCTTGGTCTCCCCTAGCGAGTCGGAAAGCACCAAAGGGAATAGCCGAGTCTACATGGGGCTTGAATGGCAGGAGTTAGCTGAAAACATGCCCACATCTCTCGAGAGCATCAGGCCTGACGATGACATAGAAGCGATACGAGGCCAGCTACGAGACGAGCTCAAGCTCGGCACCACCCATGGCTATGCTAAAGAGCCTCTTACAGTCCTCAGCGAAGATTGGATACCCGAGTCCTCTTGCGCAGTCCCTAAAAATCATGTCACAGGACTGCTCGACGAAGAGGACAAGCAACTTGTGCCTTCCACACAAGTTGAATGTGCTTCGAGTGCTACATTACCACCACAGCCCCTCACTCCTAAGGGTAAGGCAAAGCCTAAGGAGGGTGGTAATGATAAGGAAGATGTGAGGAGCAACCTACAGAGGACAGCCACCCATGAGCTTTGTCAAAAAGAAAGAAGAATATACGATGCTCATGAAGAGCTTGCCAAAGAAGGTCCAGGCCATAATGGAAAAGTCGATCTCCTTCCCACGCCTTGGAAGAGATCCATTTGCTCAGATCTAGAGGATTGTGTGACCAAGTTGGGAGAATCACCCAGTCCACTAGAGACCTTAACTCTCGGATCTAGTCATTCCCCCTTGCGCATGATTCAAGAGTTAGTGGCGCAGCCGAAGCATGGCTGGACGTGGAAACTAATATAGGCCAGCCAGTATCCCTTGTGGGACAATATGGGATCCCAAGAATAGGACGTATATGGCAGGCCCATGACAGAGGCAAACCGCGTGATGTGTTGGAGAACCCGCAAGAGCCCGAGCATGTTCTTGGGCAGCAAAGGTCACTACTTGGCCTCTTACCACGGGACTATGGTCCAAGACGACAGTCAGATGGTCGAGCATCTGATAGGGGCAAGGAAGCGGGAACCCTCTTATGGGTTTACATGAGAAAACCGAGGCAAAGGTTCTCTCTTCCGAAGAATTCCCTAGAGCACTTACCTAGAGATTACGGACCTCATACTAAGTACGTGGGTAAGTTGATGGGAGTGGTGCAGATCACCATGATGAC
Organism: Nymphaea colorata; assembly: GCF_008831285.2. Classification (NCBI taxonomy): domain Eukaryota; kingdom Viridiplantae; phylum Streptophyta; class Magnoliopsida; order Nymphaeales; family Nymphaeaceae; genus Nymphaea; species Nymphaea colorata. The sequence continues at coordinate 29,153,178 of NC_045140.1, read as the reverse complement.
AACATGAGACGAGCTTGGGGTCAAGCTCGATGTAAGGAGGGTGGATCTGATACATGCCAAAATTGGGCATGTATGCGGCCAGCGGGCAGCATGGCCGAAGGACCCTGTGCAAGCCTAACTAGTGGCGTAGGGTGTAGCTGGGCTTGTCGATTACCACCTATCGAGCCTACACCCTTGTGAACTTGTGAGGCTAAACCGTGGCACGGTTTGGGTTTGACCTATGTCGACCTTATGAGCAACTCGTTTACGGCTGCAGTGGGCGGAGAGGGAGGAGCAGCTACGGTCCAAAAGGAGGAGACAAGACTTGGGCGGAGTTGAGACCAAGCCCTTGACCCTAACCCGAAGTGCAGGCGGTTACCTGCACGAGGTCCCCGCCCTGGGCTCGCAAGGCTCAGGGACTTTTCATTTGCTTTTCGTATTGGGTGTTAGGCCCGGTTTTAGCTTTATGCACTTTAAATTCATGTTAGCATTGAGTTTCGAAGTAGGGACCTAGCAAGGCGGGTTGTGCCTTGCACCAATAGTACTTGGGTCTGGGTAGAGAGCCGGATTTGGATTGTAGACCCGGCTCACACTAGGAATGTATATAAGTTTTTGGATCTTGTAGATTGAAGAAATTTTGAGTAAAGTGGCCATTTGGGCGTTTTTCATCTCTCTCCTCTCTCGAGGCATCTCCCTTCTCGTCTCCCACCATGCTCTAGCCGAGAGTTGGTGTCTTCTCCCACCTCGCGTCCTCTACCTCCACGGCGCCTCCTCATCCACAACACACCTTGAAGAGCCGCAGTCCTTGGAGACACAGGCATAAGGTGCACGGCTTAGGCGGATCTTCCCCAACGGCGACGGTCCCTCCTTTGTCCACGGTTTATTCCCCCTTCGTGCAAAGATACAAGTAAGTTCTGGTGCCTTCTTCTCACCCACACAGAAGTTGAGAGGCCGATCTTACGCTGGGAAGATTGAAGACGGCAACGTCTTCAATATCGACGGCTTTCAAAGCCACTCTTGAAGAAGTTCGGACGGTGAAGAGGAAGAACGAAGCAAGTTTCCCGCCGTCGGATCTCTCACGTTCTCGGTCGCGCGCGGCAGGCGGAAGTTCAGAAACAGCCGCCTGTTAAAACAGCCATATCTGAAGATTTACCGAGAGTTAGAGGACGATCTATATACCGTTGGAATCGTCTTGACGTCCTCTACAACATACCCAAATCTGGTGGTGATTGGAGATCGTTTGGTCGGTCAAATCGGAGCAGGAACAGAACACCTTCCGCGGCCGCGATTCTGTCATTTCCAGAAACAGGTTGCTGTTCTTTGATCTGGATCTGTAGATTCCCTGGGAGTTTCAATGCGTACAATACGCCGTTAGAATCGTCTTAAGGTCAGATATCTTCTGTTAAAATTTCATTAAGATCCGAGATCATTTGGGTATCGAAATCGGTGGCGAAACAGTTCTGTGTCGCTGCCGTCGTTCTGCAGCGGACAGCAGCAGACCGGCCTGTTCAACGGCCATTTCCCGGCGATCCGTCGGGAGTTTGAAGGCGTTCTTGATACCGTCGGAATCGTCTCGATCCCAGTTCCAACATATCCAAAAATCGCAGTGATCGGACTTCATTTGGCCGGTAAAAGTCCGCCGGAAACAGGGCTGCCTGAAGAGCCCTGGCCGCGTCCCCCTTGTTTCCTTTTCGGTACACTTTTCGCCCTTCAACCCTAATTCCCCACCTTGGCCTACGTCCCTCCATCTGTCCACGTGTCAGCATCCTAGCTACTTTCCCCCAAGTCAAGTCCTAGTCAGCCTACACCTGTCCCACTCGAGATCAGTCTAGGATCTCGAGCCCCAACCTTTTAGGAAGGATCCCTAGCAGCCGAATCTCCTTCCCTATTTTGTCTCTTTAGAAATCGTCAACCCTAATCCGTTTTTCATCACAGCCCTCCATCTCGCCAAGTGTCGCTATCTCCCTAGCCCTTTTCCACCCCATCAGCCAGCCCATCAGCCACCTCACCATCTTGGTCCCGCATTCTTCCACGTGTCCAGCCGGTGGCTCCTTGTGAGATCTCCTTCCCTACCTTCCCGATTCCATCTCCTATCGTTTAGGAAAGATCATTGCCACCTAGCCGATCTTCCTTATTCTTCTCAGCCGTAAATCTCCCTCTCCTCCTTTGTCGAGCTCCTCCCTATCAGTTAGGAAAGAGTTCAAATCTTTCCCTAATAGCTAGCCCTTTTCTAGCTCTCTCTGTCTTGCTCCCCTCATCTTGCCACGTGGCAAGGATCCGGCACATCCACTTGGCACGACCAGCCAAGTCCCATCCCACCTAGCTAGGTTCCCTCTTGTGCCGCCACCTACCTAAGCAACCCACTCCTTCTGGACTGGTCCTAAGCCGCCACCTCCCCACTTGCCTTAGACTAAAGTAGGAAACATTGACCCCACCTAGCTCACCTCCTTTCTAAGCTAGCCTAGTTGACTCGAGCCTACCTCGAGTGACTCCTCTTGACCTACTTGACCCGGACCTACTAAGCTCGGTCCATCAGTCAACCTCCTATTTAGTCAACCTCTACCCGCATTTGGTCAACAGTGACCATTGACCTTGAGCCTAGGCTCGACCCAGACCAGCCCGACTAGACTCACCTCGTAGTTAGGCTACCTACTTTCCCTCCTAAACCCACAAGATCCCTCTAGCCTACCCCAACCCTAGCCTATCTTGACTAAGCCAGCCTACCTATAGAGCCCTGCCGAACCAAACCAACCCCAGCCTTAGTTAGGTCTAGGCTTGGCCGGTTACACCCGGCCCCCTTCCTCGGCCACCTTCACTCCGTCGGCATCGCACGGCGCGTGTGGTCGAACCACCTTCTGACGAAGGCAGGTAGGCGCTGTCGCTTCCCGGCAGCAGCCCCCCTCGACACTCTAGGCGGCGTCCTAGCCAGCGGCATCGGCGATAAGCCGAATCTAAGCCCTTCCTCATCGGCGCTCGTCATCAGTGTAGGCGCTTCGAGGAGGCCCTTCTCAGCCGACATCCGTGAACCGTGAGCTGCAATACCCGGGGACTGGTTCTCACCCCGTGGTCCGAATCCGGCTGCGCCAAGGAATACCCTTGGCTGGTATCGTGTTCTTCTCCCCCTTGTAGCTATCGGGGTGGTAGTTTTTGCTTTTGCATCTAGGAAGCATCTTAGTTTGCTTTTGTTTCCTGATTTAGCCCGGCTTCGGCCTTGCTCCCTTCCGTGGTACCTCGAGGGCACTGTGCCCGAGACACGACCGCAAGGAGCCGACCTACCTACTTGGATTAAGGGCGTGGTTTGGCCGCTAGTGTGGTTTGTATGGTTTGTGAGTGAGCTGTGAGAGGTTTAAATATTTGTATCGCTCGCAAATTGTAAAGCTTCACCACCTTCGTAGTCAATTGTAGTAGGTCAATCTTAGTTAGTTTTGGGTTTCCCCTACTTGTACCGCTACCTAGGGTATTTTGAGCCGGG
>NC_045140.1:29134727-29139727 GCF_008831285.2 Nymphaea colorata | reverse complement strand
CTTGATCTCCGACGGCTTCCTCTCGTTGTCCGTTCGTTCCAGAAGGTGGCTCTAACGCTGCTGACGCCGGAGGTGCTTCTAACTCGTTTGGAATCCACCGAAGGTAGCTCGGGCGATTGTCGCTGGATTGAAGAGTCGTTCGATCGGTTTTAACGACTGTGAGCAGCGCATTCGGGCGGAATCCTTCCGTTCGTCTAACACTGTGAGCAGGGATTCAAATCGATGGGAGACTAAGCGATTTCTGTAGCATGTGTTTACTCTTGCTCTGTAATGTTATTGCTGCGAGAAATCGAGGAGAAACGCAAAGGAATCGGAAGGAAAACGAAAAACGGAATAGCCTTCAACCGGTTTCTGTAAAACAGTCCCTGAACCCTGATATAACGCGAATCTGAAGAAATACAGAGAGGGTTTTGATGATCCGACGCTTCTGTGACTTTCCCCTCATCAATACGAAACCAATGAACCCGGAATGAGCCAAATCCGACAAGAAATGAGGGAGATATCGCAGTTTGAATAGCCTGGACTGTTTCCCCCAATTTTGCCGCCGACCAGTCCCTGGAAACCTGCAAATCTGAAGAAAATGGTGTACAATCTCGACGATCGGCCACTGGGGTTGCCTTCCTAACTTCCTTACGCACATTTCAAGCTAAGGAGGCCCAAAATCCGACGTCGGATGACTGAGATATGATCGACGGCCTGAATCTGAAAAAGAACGGCGGTGGAAGTCTGTAATCTCCGCCCGAACGGCGGCAGCGCCCCCATCTTCACTAGAATTTGGGGAAAACCACCAAATCCGGTGATCTGACTATCCTCCTTCGTTCTAATCTGTTGTTCTTGCTCTATTCCTGATATCTAATGCTTGGATTAACGTTTTGATTGAGAATGATCACCCGGAGAATCGATTGAAGCTCTGGAATCCTTCCTGCACCCGCCTGAGTGGATGAACACTGCTGCAGCGTCGCGTGCCTTCCAGGAGCTATCACCTGAGAGCGAATCTGAGCCGGGCCTCTTGGGAGTTCCTTCCTTGGTGTCTTAGGAGTCTCCCGGTGAAATCTGGCATTCATTGGACGAAGGAAATGACTGGAACAAAGATCTGAAGCCGAAGCTGTCTGAACCATTTCCTGTCGTCCTGAACAGAGCTCCACCTTGCGGCGTCCAGCTCCAAAACTGCTCAACGTCTTGCCCAAGGAGGTCTTGTTTGGGCCCAATCTTCTGGGCGTCCAAACCTTGGTGTGTCAGCTCCCTTCAAACCAAATTTCAGGATTTTTGGGTGTCTGGATCAACGGGAATGAATTTTTGAAGACGGACTACTCTGGAACTCGCCTGCGTTCTGTTCTGTTCCTGAACAGAGCCTGTTGACTGTGACAGTTCGGCGCCTTCAGCCTTCAACGACTTGACCTTAGAGGGCTCCGATTGCAGTGATTTTTGGAGCGTCCCTTCATAATCATCAGAGGCAGCTACCCACCAAATTTCAGCCCAATCCGAGCTGTGGATGATTTTTAATGATTTTTGGAAGATCGGCAAAGCCTGAGAATCCAGAACCTTCACCAGAGAACCAGGGAGCTTAAGCTGTCCAGGACAGCGCGCGTGCTTCGGCGTCAATCGAAGCTTGCCTCACCCCTTCATCGTCTAGCTCCAGGGGTTTAATCCTCAATCTGGTGACGCCTCTCCACCTTCGAAATACTGCTCTTAATCTTTGCCTTTGTCAGTGATTTGCTCGCCCTTGTTTGAAGTGCATTGTAGCCCAACGGTGGAAGGTGTTGCGGACAGCAGGGCCTAATCGATTGCAGCTACACCTGTTAGGAGACATAGCTTACGCCGGGCTAAGCGGCGCTTGCATCCCCCTAAACTCAACAACGAACAGGGGTAAAATGTTCTCACGGTGAAGTCTCCTAACGATGCTTGGAAATACTCCGTTTCCTTGCTAATTTCGACAGTAACCTTCTCTATTCATTTTCTGGAGTGTATTGCTGAGAAGGAGGAGCAGTCCAACAACCGTGTGCTGAGCTGATCCCGGGAGAAGAAGGGTGTACGCTGTCACCTTGTCAGCGCTAGCTTCCCCCTACTTCATCACAGCACTAGGGGTTCCATCATTTCCAGCTAAGTGCAATCCCTTCTCCCGTTTTAAGTTGCTGAATTACAAAACAGTAACTATGCTGTCTACGTCTTGAGCAAGGAGGAGAGACCAACTTGAACGGGCGCCTCGCTTGCGAAGACCGACGTGCTGATTACCAAGGGGCTTTGGCCTTTGCCCTTGGTCGCTTGCTGAACTAGCTTCAGCCAGGTAGGCACCCGAATCACCCTATAGATTCGAGGGCGGGTGCACTTGTTTTCAGCCTTGCCTCCGGGCGTGTAGTGCTTGGGTTACCTCCAAAGCTCGTTAGCTAAGGACACGAACCCGGACTACGGACCTTCCTAGGGTGCATGGTGATGGTTTGCACGTCCTAAGGATTGTATGCGTGGTTTGATGAATGTGTTGAATGCTGGAATGAGTGAGGAATGAGTTCATGTTGTACGCTACGCTTGTAAGGCCTCGAACCCACATTGTTGTAATAGGTTCAGACCTAGCTAGCGAGGGGATAAACCATTCCTTGTATCCTTACCCAAGGGCATTTGAGCTGGGATTGTGTCCAGCCGGGGTTGAAATTTTGTAAGGCCAATCTTGGGCCAGCTACATTACCACTAAGAGGTCTTGGGAGATTACGTTCGTCGGCGGCTTTGAGGCGCTACAAGGGCGGATGTAACAGTTTGGTATCAGAGCGGCTTAGTGTGTTTTCTTGTTCAGATTTGGTCAGCTAAGTCAGCAAAGAGTTACGGTTTTGAGCAGCTTAGTCTTCTGAAATTCGATCTTGAAAGTGAGTTTCTATCGCAGCCATGGGGCGCAAGGAGAAGCAGCCGGTTAGAGAAGTTGAGGAAACCGAAATAGTTGAGGAAGGAACCACCGCAGCTCATGTAGAACCTCATCTCGCACTTCCTTCAGCTGATTTAAGCACTTTAATAACGTCTATACAGCAGCTTACAGCCCAGCAGGCGGCATTCATGAAAGAAACTCAAATCATACATGAGCGATTAGCCCATAACCAAGAAGAAATGAGAGCCCAAAGTGAGAGGTTGGATCGCATTGAAAGGAGATCACAAGGGGCCTCGGTACATGGCCCAGGCCCTATTCCCCAACCTGCCCGTCCGAACTCACCCAGCACTTCTCAAGAGAGACCTAAAGAAACCAACCCCCTAAGTGTCCCGGATTTACTAAAAGGGCTTCAACAACTCATCTCACAAGCCACGGGAGCACCTAGTGGAGGAACCACTCTTGTAGGAGAGGGTCGGCCTTCACCACGAGGGGAGGAAAACAGAAATACATTCCATCCTCCTCCTAGGCCAGCTGGAGAAGAGGGTCATGAGCAAAGGCAAGGGGTAGTTAGGCCACTAAGACCCCAGCCCGAGAGGAGAGGACGCCATGATCCACATACCGAGTCGGATGAACTAGAAGAAGACGAGGAAGGCTTCTACGATGATGGAGGCTATCCTTACGTGCGAGGGCAGCTCCCACGTAGAGGAATGGTGCGAAGGGGCCGACAAGAGAGACCACGTGATGAGGCACCCTTGCCTCTTCCACGCATGGAATGCCCGACGTTCAATGGGACCAAAGTTCGTGATTGGGTATGCAAAGTTGAGAAGTATTTCCAATGCCAACGAGTTGCCCATGAACAGAAAATCGACCGAGCTATGATGTATTTTGAGGACAATGCCCTTCATTGGTATCAATATACCATGAGAAAGACGCCAAACCAAGGATGGGACCAGTTTAGAGCCGGTTTGATAGAGAGGTTTGAGAGGGCCAGCCAACGCGACTTCAATGTTCAGTTAAACAGCCTTAAACAAACGGGGACGGTGCTTGAATACCAAGATCAGTTTGAGAGGTTGTCATGTCTCGTGGAGGACTGGAATGAAGATGCCCTCGTGGGGGCCTTTATTGCTGGATTACAACCAGAAATCCGTCTAGCCGTTCAAACGCAAGAGTCAAGAGACCTTCGAATTTGCATGAAGGTGGCTAGGGATAAAGAAGAGAAAATGGAGCTTAAACGTGCCATAAGGAAGGATGCAAAAGGGTATGACCCACATCGGGCCAGAACCCTCGTTCACTCCAAAGCTAACTTCAAGAAGAAGGCTACACCCCCACCCCAACATCCCCCACGCAAGGTCACTTACATCACCAAGGAAGAAAGAGACCGACGATTTCAGCAAGGGCTATGCTATAATTGTGAAGAAAATGGCACAAGGGCCATGAGTGCAAAAAGAAACGGCTGTATGCAGTTCTTGAGGATGATGAGGAACCACCCACCAATGATGATTCTAGTGAGGATGAGGTTCCACCGGAAGTCTTAGTTGAGGCAGCCATTGGAGAGGAAACGTCTTGCCACTCCTTGACCGACCCTAGTAAAGCCAAAGCAATGAGAGTTAGAGGGTATGTCAACCAAACCAGACTTGTAGTCCTCCTAGACTCGGGGGCCACTCATAATTTCATGAGTCTAGAAGTGGCTAACAAGTTGGGATGCCACATTGAGCCTCAAGCTCCGTTTACAGTTATGGTAGGCGACGGGTCCAAGCTCCCTTGCGAAGGAAGGTGCAAAGACCTAGAACTTGTGATGAACAAGGTGCCTTCAAGGTGGACGTGTTTGTTTTACCTCTTGGAGGAGTCGACATAGTGTTAGGCATTCAATGGCTGGAAACCTTGGGTGTAATCCATTGGGACTTTGCTAACCTCCGAATGAGTTTCACGAAAGATGGCGATGAGGAAAGAGTCACGTGACAGCCATGAACTCAAGCGTGAAGCCACGGGCAGCCCTCAAGGCGTTAGTGGCTCAGCAGCCCGCATTTTGGTTAGTGGCTATGGCCACGGATGTGCCAGCCAAGGAAGAGCCAACAGAAATAGTTCCCATCGAAATTCAGCATGTGTTGAAAGATTTCATTGATTTATTTGAAGAGCCATCTTACGCTAG
>NC_045140.1:29019025-29134627 GCF_008831285.2 Nymphaea colorata | reverse complement strand
TTAGGCTAATGATAAGCGATCAAACGAATGACGTGAATCTCATTTTTCGTACAAACTTTTAGTTTGAACCATTGAAATCATTCGTTATAGATGTAATAACAAGCGAACACGTTATATTAACTGAAATACAACAAGAAATAACTTAAATGTCATTTATGTTTATACAAGCCTGTAATTTCATTCACTAAATCATTCAACATGCATCTTTAAGCACATTCACGCATTAGTTTGTGATTCAAGTCATTCAATTGATCCCTTATAGTAACCTAATGTGTTTCACTGTTTATTACTTCTATAAAGAACGATTTAAATCACCAGTTAAAAATGGAATCTATGCATTAGTTTCATCCCTAGTAATTCAACTTGTCGTTACATTTATAGTACGCGATATAAGCGATTGAAATCAGTTGTTCGTATAAACACGAGTGGGATTTAAGCGATTCATTTGATCACACATATTTAATTGAATGTTTTTAACTTGTTAGTACATCCATTTTGAATGATTTAGTTGATCGAAATCACAAGTTTGTATGAGAATGATAAGATTCAAGTCGTTAATTTGCTCCCTATATTTAATCTAATGTGTTTCACTTGTTATTACATGTGTAATGAACGATTTAAATTATTGAAATCACAAGTTCATATGGATACAAGTGGGATCTATGCTTTTGTTTGACCCCTTTTACTTAATTCAATAAAACAAAAATTCTACTTATTGGACTAACTACAAGCATCAAACTAATCTATACATCAGATTTGTGTCCATATGAATTGGTGATTTCAATCATTTAAATCGTTACTTATACATGTAATAACAAGTGAAACACATTAGATTAACTATAAAAGAGCAAATGAACCACTTGAATTTTGTTCATTTTCATGCAAACTTGTGATTTAAATCCACTAAATCTTTCAACGTGGATGTAGCAACATGTTAATCACATTCAATGAAATATGCGTGCTCAGATGAATCGCTTAAATCCACTCGTATTGATACAAACTTGTGATTTCAATTCATTAGATCCTTACTATTGATGTAACTACAAGTTCAACTCATTGGATTGACTACAAGAGATCAAACTAATGCGTAGATCCCACTTGCATCCATTTGAACTTGTGATTTCAATCAACAAAATCAATCATTGTACATGTAATAACAAGTGAAACGCATTAGGCTAATGATAAGCGATCAAACGAATGACGTGAATCTCATTTTTCGTACAAACTTTTAGTTTGAACCATTGAAATCATTCGTTATAGATGTAATAACAAGCGAAACACGTTATATTAACTGAAATACAGCAAGTAAATAACTTAAATGTCATTTATGTTCATACAAGCCTGTAATTTCATTCCACTAAATCATTCAACATGCATCTTTAAGCACATTCACGCATTAGTTTGTGATTCAAGTCATTCAATTGATCCTTATAGTTAACCTAATGTGTTTCACTGTTTATTACTTCTATAAAGAACGATTTAAATCACCAGTTAAAAATGGAATCTATGCATTAGTTTCATCCCTAGTAATTCAACTTGTCGTTACATTTATAGTACGCGATATAAGCGATTGAAATCAGTTGTTCGTATAAACACGAGTGGGATTTAAGCGATTCATTTGATCACACATATTTAATTGAATGTTTTTAACTTGTTAGTACATCCATTTTGAATGATTTAGTTGATCGAAATCACAAGTTTGTATGAGAATGAATAGATTCAAGTCGTTAATTTGCTCCCCTATATTTAATCTAATGTGTTTCACTTGTTATTACATGTGTAATGAACGATTTAAATTATTGAAATCACAAGTTCATATGGATACAAGTGGGATCTATGCTTTTGTTTGACCCCTTTACTTAATTCAATAAACAAAAAGTTCTACTTATTGGACTAACTACAAGCATCAAACTAATCTATACATCAGATTTGTGTCCATATGAATTGGTGATTTCAATCATTTAAATCGTTACTTATACATGTAATAACAATGAAACACATTAGATTAACTATAAAGAGCAAATGAACCACTTGAATTTTGTTCATTTTCATGCAAACTTGTGATTTAAATCCACTAAATCTTTCAACGTGGATGTAGCAACATGTTAATCACATTCAATGAAATATGCGTGCTCAGATGAATCGCTTAAATCCACTCGTATTGATACAAACTTGTGATTTCAATTCATTAGATCTTACTATTGATGTAACTACAAGTTCAACTCATTGGATTGACTAAAGAGATCAAATAATGCGTAGATCCCACTTGCATCCATTTGAACTTGTGATTTCAATCAACAAAATCAATAATTGTACATGTAATAACAAGTGAAACGCATTAGGCTAATGATAAGCGATCAAACGAATGACGTGAATCCATTTTTTGTACAAATTTTAGTTTGAACCTTGAAATCATTCATTATAGATGTAATAACAAGCGAAACACGTTATATTAACTGAAATACAACAAGTAAATAACTTAAATGTCATTTATGTTTATACAAGCCTGTAATTTCATTCCACTAAATCATTCAACATGCATCTTTAAGCACATTCACGCATTAGTTTGTGATTCAAGTCATTCAATTGATCCCTTATAGCTAATCTAATGTGTTTACTGTTTATTACTTCTATAAAGAACGATTTAAATCACCATTTAAAAATGAAATCTATGCATTAGTTTCATCCATAGTAATTCAACTTGTCGTTACATTTATAGTACGCGATATAAGCGATTGAAATCAGTTGTTCGTATAAACACGAGTGGGATTTAAGCGATTCATTTGATCACACATATTTAGTTGATCGAAATCACAAGTTTGTATGAGAATGAATAAGATTCAAGTCCTTAATTCGCTACCCTATATTTAATCTAATGTGTTTCACTTGTTATTACATGTGTAATGAATGATTTAAATTATTAAAATCACAAGTTCATATGGATACAAGTGGGATCTATGCTTTTGTTTGACCCCTTTTACTTAATTCAAGAAAACAAAAAGTTCTACTTATTAGACTAACTACAAGCATCAAACTAATCTATACATCAGATTTGTGTCCATATGAATTGGTGATTTCAATCATTTAAATCGTTACTTATACATGTAATAACAAGTGAAACACATTAGATTAACTATAAAAGGGCAAATGAACCACTTGAATTTTGTACATTTTCTTGCAAACTTGTGATTTAAATCGACTAAATCTTTCAACGTGGATGTAGCAACATGTTAATCACATTCAATGAAATATGCGTGCTCAGATGAATTGCCTAAATCCCACTCGTATTGATACAAACTTGTGATTTCAATTCATTAGATCCTTACTATTGATGTAACTACAAGTTCAACTCATTGGATTGACTACAAGAGATCAAACTAATGCGTAGATCCCACTTGCATCCATTTGAACTTGTGATTTCAATCAACAAAATCAATCATTGTACATGTAATAACAAGTGAAACGCATTAGGCTAATGATAAGCGATCAAACGAATGACGTGAATCTCATTGTTTCGTACAAACTTTTAGTTTGAACCATTGAAATCATTCGTTATAGATGTAATAACAAGTGAAACACGTTATATTAACTGAAATACAGCAAGTAAATAACTTAAATGTCATTTATGTTCATACAAGCCTGTAATTTCATTCCACTAAATCATTAAACATGCATCTTTAAGTACATTCACGCATTAGTTTGTGATTCAAGTCATTCAATTGATCCCTTATAGTTAACCTAATGTGTTTTACTTTTATTACTTCTATAAAGAACGATTTAAATCACCAGTTAAAAATGGAATCTATGCATTGGTTTCATCCCTAGTAATTCAACTTGTCGTTACATTTGTAGTACGTGATATAAGCCATTGAAATCAGTTGTTAGTATAAACACGAGTGGGATTTAAGCGATTCATTTGATTACACATATTTAATTGAATGTTTTTAACTTGTTAGTACATCGATTTTGAATGATTTAGTTGATCGAAATCACAAGTTTGTATGAGAATGAATAAGATTCAAGTCGTTAATTTGCTCCCCTATATTTAAAATATAATGCGTAGATCCCACTTGCATCCATTTGAACTTGTTATTTCAATCAACAAAATCAATAATTATACATGTAATAACAAGTGAAACGCATTAGGCTAATGATAAGCGATCAAACGAATGACGTGAATCTCATTTTTTTGTACAAACTTTTAGTTTGAACCATTGAAATCATTCGTTATAGATGTAATAACAAGTGAAACACGTTATATTAACTAAAATACAGCAAGTCATTAAGCACATTCACACATTAGTTTGTGATTCAAGTCATTCAATTGATCCCTTATAGTTAACCTAATGTGTTTCACTGTTTATTACTTCTATAAAGAACGATTTAAATCACCAGTTCATACAGTTAAAAATGGAATCTATGCATTAGTTTCATCCCTAGTAATTCAACTTGTCGTTACATTTATAGTACGCGATATAAGCAATTGAAATCAGTTGTTCGTATAAACACGAGTGGGATTTAAGCGATTCATTTGATCACACATATTTCGTTGAATGTTTTAACTTGTTAGTACATCCATTTTGAATGATTTAGTTGATCGAAATCACAAGTTTGTGCGAGAATGAATAAGATTCAAGTCCTTAATTTGCTCCCCTATATTTAATCTAATGTGTTTCACTTGTTATTACATCTGTAATGAACGATTTAAATTATTGAAATCACAAGTTCATATGGATACAAGTGGGATCTATGCTTTTATTTGACCCCTTTTACTTAATTTAATAAAACAAAAAGTTCTACTTATTGGACTAACTAAAAGCATCAAACTAATCCATATATCAGATTTGTGTCCATATGAATTGGTGATTGCAATCATTTAAATCGTTACTTATACATGTAATAACATAAAAGAGCAAATGAAACACTTGAATTTTGTTCATTTTCATGCAAACCTGTGATTTAAATCCTCTAAATCTTTGAACGTGGATGTAGCAACATGTTAATCACATTCAATGAAATATGCGTGCTCAGATGAATCACTTAAATCCTACTCGTATTGATACAAACTTGTGATTTCAATTCATTGGATCATTACTATTGATGTAACTACAAGTTCAACTCATTAGATTGACTACAAGAGATCAAACTAATGCGTAGATCCCACTTGAATCCATTTGAACTTGTGATTTCAATCAACAAAATCAATAATTGTACATGTAAAAACAAGTGAAACGCATTAGGCTAATGATAAGCGATCAAACGAATGACGTGAATCTCATTTTTTCGTACAAACTTTTAGTTTGAACCATTGAAATCATTCGTTATAAATGTAATAACAAGCGAAACACGTTATATTAACTGAAATACAACAAGTAAGTAACTTAAATGTCATTTATGTTCATACAAGCCTGTAATTTCGTTCCACTAAATCATTCAACATGCATCTTAAAGCACATTCACACATTAGTTTGTGATTGAAGTCATTCAATTGATCCCTTATAGTTAACCTAATGTGTTTCACTGTTTATTACTTCTATAAAGAACGATTTAAATCACCAGTTCATACAGTTAAAAGTGGAATCTATGCGTTTGTTTCATCCCTAGTAATTCAACTTGTCGTTACATTTATAGTACGCGATATAAGCGATTGAAATAAATTGTTCGTATAAACACGATTGGCATTTAAGCGATTCATTTGATCACACAGATTTAGTTGAATGTTTTTAACCTGTTAGTACATCCATTTTGAATGATTTAGTTGATCGAAATCACAAGTTTGTGTGAGAATGAATAAGATTCAATTCCTTAATTTGCACCCCTATATTTAATCTAATGTGTTTCACTTGTTATTACATCTGTAATGAACGATTTAAATTATAGAAATCACAAGTTCATATGGATACAAGTGGGATCTATGCTTTTATTTGACCCCTTTTACTTAATTCAATAAAACAAAAAGTTCTACTTATTGGACTAACTACAAGCATCAAACTAATCCATACATCAGATTTGTATCTATATGAATTGGTGATTTCAATCATTTAAATCGTTACGTATACATGTAATAACATGTGAAACACATTAGATTAACTATAAAAGAGCAAATGAAACACTTGAATTTTGTTCATTTTCATGCAAAATTGTGATTTAAATCGACTAAATCTTTCAACGTGGATGTAGCAACATGTTAATCACATTCAATGAAATATGCGTGCTCAGATGAATCGCTTAAATCCCACTCGTATTGATACAAACTTGTGATTTCAATTCATTGGATCCTTACTATTGATGTAACTACAAGTTCAACTCATTGGATTGACTACAAGAGATCAAACTAATGCGTAGATCCCACTTGCATCCATTTGAACTTGTGATTTCAATCAACAAAATCAATAATTGTACATGTAAAAACAAGTGAAACGTATTAGGCTAATGATAAGCGATCAAACGAATGACGTGAATCTCATTTTTTCGTACAAACTTTTAGTTTGAACCATTGAAATCATTCGTTATAGATGTAATAACAAGCGAAACACGTTATATTAACTGAAATACAACAAGTAAATAACTTCAATGTCATTTATGTTCATACAAGCCTGTAATTTCGTTCCACTAAATCATTCAACATGCATCTTTAAGCACATTCACACATTAGTTTGTGATTCAAGTCATTCAATCGATGCCTTATAGTTAACCTAATGTGTTAAACTGTTTATTACTTCTATAAAGAACGATTTAAATCACCAGTTCATAGAGTTAAAAATGGAATCTATGCGTTTGTTTCATCCCTAGTAGTTCAACTTGTCGTTACATTTATAGTACGCGATATAAGCGATTGAAATAAGTTGTTCGTATAAACACGATTGGGATTTAAGCGATTCATTTGATCACACATATTTAATTGAATGTTTTTAACTTGTTAGTACATCCATTTTGAATGATTTAGTTGATCGAAATCACAAGTTTGTATGAGAATGAATAAGATTCAAGTCATTAATTTGCTTCCCTATATTTAATCTAATGTGTTTCACTTGTTATTACATGTGTAATGAACGATTTAAATGATTGAAATCACAAGTTCATATGGATACAAGTGGGATCTATGCTTTAGTTTGACCCATTTTACTTAATTCAATAAAACAAAAAGTTTTACTTATTGGACTAACTACAATCATTTAAATTGTTACTTAGATGAATATATAGCAACATGTTAATCACATTCAATGAAATATGCGTGCTCAGATGAATCGCTTAAATCCCACTCGTATTGATACAAACTTGTGATTTCAATTCATTGCATCCTTACTATTGATGTAACTACAAGTTCAACTCATTGGATTGACTACAAGAGATCAAACTAATGCATAGATCCCACTTGCATCCATTTGAACTTGTGATTTCAATCAACAAAATCAATAATTGTACATGTAAAAACAAGTGAAACGCATTAGGCTAATGATAAGCGATCAAACGAATGACGTGAATCTCATTTTTTCGTACAAACTTTTATTTTGAACCATTGAAATCATTCGTTATAGATGTAATAACAAGCGAAACACGTTATATTAACTGAAATATAGCAAGTAAATAACTTAAATGTCATTTATGTTCATACAAGCCTGTAATTTCGTTCCACTAAATCATTCAACATGCATCTTAAAGCACATTCACACATTAGTTTGTGATTCAAGTTATTCAATTGATCCCCTATAGTTAACCTAATGTGTTTCACTGTTTATTACTTCTATAAAGAACGATTTAAATCACCAGTTCATACAGTTAAAAGTGGAATCTATGCGTTTGTTTCATCCCTAGTAATTCAACTTGTCGTTACATTTATAGTACGCGATATAAGCGATTGAAATAAATTGTTCGTATAAACACGATTGGCATTTAAGCGATTCATTTGATCACACATATTTAGTTGAATGTTTTTCACCTGTTAGTACATCCATTTTGAATGATTTAGTTGATCGAAATCACAAGTTTGTGTGAGAATGAATAAGATTCAAGTCCTTAATTTGCACGCTTATATTTAATCTAATGTGTTTCACTTGTTATTACATCTGTAATGAACGATTTAAATTATTGAAATCACAAGTTCATATGGATACAAGTGGGATCTATGCTTTTATTTGACCCCTTTTACTTAATTCAATAAAACAAAAAGTTCTACTTATTGGACTAACTACAAGCATCAAACTAATCCATACATCAGATTTGTATCTATATGAATTGGTGATTTCAATCATTTAAATCGTTACGTATACATGTAATAACATGTGAAACACATTAGATTAACTATAAAAGAGCAAATGAAACACTTGAATTTTGTTCATTTTCACGCAAAATTGTGATTTAAATCGACTAAATCTTTCAACGTGGATGTAGCAACATGTTAATCACATTCAATGAAATATGCGTGCTCAGATGAATCGCTTAAATCCCACTCGTATTGATACAAACTTGTGATTTCAATTCATTGGATCCTTACTATTGATGTAACTACAAGTTCAACTCATTGGATTGACTACAAGAGATCAAACTAATGCATAGATCCCACTTGCATCCATTTGAACTTGTGATTTCAATCAACAAAATCAATAATTGTACATGTAAAAACAAGTGAAACGCATTAGGCTAATGATAAGCGATCAAATGAATGACGTGAATCTCATTTTTTCGTACAAACTTTTATTTTGAACCATTGAAATCATTCGTTATAGATGTAATAACAAGCGAAACACGTTATATTAACTGAAATACAGCAAGTAAATAACTTAAATGTCATTTATGTTCATACAAGCCTGTAATTTCGTTCCACTAAATCATTCAACATGCATCTTAAAGCACATTCACACATTAGTTTGTGATTCAAGTTATTCAATTGATCCCTTATAGTTAACCTAATGTGTTTCACTGTTTATTACTTCTATAAAGAACGATTTAAATCACCAGTTCATACAGTTAAAAGTGGAATCTATGCGTTTGTTTCATTCCTAGTAATTCAACTTGTCGTTACATTTATAGTACGCGATATAAGCGATTGAAATAAATTGTTCGTATAAACACGATTGGCATTTAAGCGATTCATTTGATCACACATATTTAGTTGAATGTTTTTCACCTGTTAGTACATCCATTTTGAATGATTTAGTTGATCGAAATCACAAGTTTGTGTGAGAATGAATAAGATTCAAGTCCTTAATTTGCACCCTTATATTTAATCTAATGTGTTTCACTTGTTATTACATCTGTAATGAACGATTTAAATTATTGAAATCACAAGTTCATATGTATACAAGTGGGATCTATGCTTTTATTTGACCCCTTTTACTTAATTCAATAAAACAAAAAGTTCTACTTATTGGACTAACTACAAGCATCAAACTAATCCATACATCAGATTTGTGTCTATATGAATTGGTGATATCAATCATTTAAATCGTTACTTATACATATAATAACAAGTGAAACACATTAGATTAACTATAAAAGAGCAAATGAACCACTTGAATTTTGTTCATTTTCTTGCAAACTTGTGATTTAAATCCACTAAATCTTTCAACGTGGATGTAGCAACATATTAATCACATTCAATGAAATATGCGTGCTTAGATGAATCGCTTAATACAAACTTGTGATTTCAATTCATTAGATCCTTACTATTGATGTAACTACAAGTACAACTCATTAGATTGACTACAAGAGATCAAACTAATGCGTAGATCCCACATGCATCCATTTGAACTTGTGATTGCAATCAACAAAATCGATCATTGTACATGTAATAACAAGTGCAACGCATTAGGCTAATGATAAGTGATCAAACGATGACGTGAATCTCATTTTTTCGTACAAACTTTTAGTTTGAACCATTGAAATCATTCGTTATAGATGTAATAACAAGCGAAACACGTTATATTAACTAAAATACAGCAAGTAAATAACTTAAATGTCATTTATGTTCATACAAGCCTGTAATTTCATTACACTAAATCATTCAACATGCATCTTTAAGCACATTCACGCATTAGTTTGTGATTCAAGTCATTCAATTGATCCCTTATAGTTAACCTAATGTGTTTCACTGTTTATTACTTCTATAAAGAACGATTTAAATCACCAGTTCAACCAGTTAAAAATTGAATCTATGCGTTAGTTTCATCCCTAGTAATTCAACTTGTCGTTACATTTATATTATGCGATATAAGCGATTGAAATCAGTTGTTCGTATAAACACGAGTGGGATTTAAAATATTCATTTGATCACACATATTTGATTGAATGTTTTTAACTTGTTAGTACATCCATTTTCAATGATTTAGATGAGCGAAATCACAAGTTTTATTGGAATGAATAAGATTCAAGTCGTTAATTTGCTCCCCTTATTTATTCTAATGTCTTTCACTTGTTATTACATGTGTAATGAACGATTTAAATGATTGAAATCGCAAGTTCATATGGATACAAGTGGGATCTACGCTTTTGTTTGACCCCTTTTACCTAATTCAATGAAACAAAAAGTTCTACTTATTAAACTAACTACAAGCATCAAACTAATGTATACATCAGATTTGTGTACATATGAAATGGTGATTTCAATCATTTAAATCGTTACTGATACATGTAATAACAAGTGAAACACTTTAGATTAACTATAAAAGAGCAAATGAACCACTTGAATTTTATTCATTTTCATGCAAACTTGTGATTTAAATCCACTAAATCATTCAAGGTGGATGTTGCAAAATGTTAATCACATTCAATGAAATATGCGTGCTCAGATGAATCGCTTAAATCCCACTCGTATTGATACAAACTTGTGATTTCAATTCATTAGATCCTTACTATTGATGTAACTCTTAGTTCAACTCATTGGATTGACTACAAGAGATCAAAATAATGCGTAGATCCCACTTGCATCCATTTGAATTTGTGATTTCAATCAACAAAATCAATAATTGTACATGTAATAACAAGTGAAACGCATTAGGCTAATGATAAGCGATCAAATGAATGACGTGAATCTTATTTTTTCGTACAAACTTTTAGTTTGAACCATTGAAATCATTCGTTATAAATGTTATAACAAGCGAAACACGTTATATTAACTGAAATACGGCAAGTAAATAACTTAAATGTCATTTATGTTCATACAAGCCCGTAATTTCATTCCACTAAATCATTCAACATACATCTTTAACCACATTTACGCATTAGTTTGAACCATTGAAATCATTCGTTATAGATGTAATAACAAGCGAAACACGTTATATTAACTGAAATACAGCAAGTAAATAACTTAAATGTCATTTATGTTCATACAAGCCTGTAATTTCATTCCACTAAATCATTCAACATGCATCTTTAAGCACATTCACGCATTAGTTTATGATTCAAGTCATTCAATTGATCCCTTATAGTTAACCTAATGTGTTTCACTGTTTATTACTTCTACAAAGAACGATTTAAATCACCAGTTCATACAGTTAAAAATGAAATCTATGCGTTAGTTTCATCCCTAGTAATTCAACTTGTCGTTACATTTATAGTACGCGATATAAGCGATTGAAATCAGTTGTTCGTATAAACACGAGTGGGATTTAACCGATTCATTTGATGACACACATTTAATTGAATGTTTTTAACTTGTTAGTACATCTATTTTGAATGATTTAGTTGATCGAAATCACAAGTTTGTATTAGAATGAATAAGATTCAAGTCTTTAATTTGCTCCCCTATATTTAATCTAATGTGTTTCACTTGTTATTACATGTGTAATGAACGATTTAAATGATTGAAATCACAAGTTCATATGGATACAAGTGGGATCTATACTTTTGTTTGACCCCTTTTACTTAATTCAATGAAACAAAAAGTTCTACTTATTAAACTAACTACAAGCACCAAACTAATGTATACATCAGATTTGTGTACATATGAATGGTGATTTCAATCATTTACATCGTTACTTATGCATGTAATAACAAGTGAAACACATTAGATTAACTATAAAAGAGCAAATGAACCACTTGAATTTTGTTCATTTTCATGCAAACTTGTGATTTAAATCTACTAAATCAGTCAACGTGGATGTAGCAACATGTTAATCACATTCAATGAAATATGCGTGCTCAGGTGAATCGCTTAAATCCCACTCGTATTGATACAAACTTGTGATTTCAATTCATTAGATCCTTACTATTGATGTAACTCCAAGTTCAACTCATTGGATTGACTACAAGAGATCAAACTAATGCGTAGATCCCATTTGCATCCATTTGAACTTGTGACTTCAATCAACAAAATCAATCATTGTACATGTAATAACAAGTGAAACTCATTAGGCTAATGATAAGCGATCAAACGAATGACGTGAATCTCATTTTTTCGTACAAACTTTTATTTTGAACCATTAAATCATTCGTTATAGAGTAATAACAAGCGAAAGACGTTATATTAACTGAAATACAGCAAGTAAATAACTTAAATGTCATTTATGTTCATACAAGCCTGTAATTTATTCCACTAAATCATTCAACATGCATCTTTAAGCACATTCACGCATTAGTTTGTGATTCAAGTCATTCAATTGATCCCTTATAGTTGACCTAATGTGTTTCGCTGTTTATTACTTCTATAAAGAACGATTTAAATCACCAGTTCAACCAGTTAAAAATGAATCTATGCATTAGTTTCATCCCAGTAATTCAACCTATCGTTACATTTATAGTACGCGTATAAGCGATTGAAATCAGTTGTTCGTATAAACACGAGTGGGATTTAAGCGATACATTTATCACACATATTTAATTGAATGTTTTTAACTTGTTAGTACATCCATTTTCAATTATTTAGTTGATCGAAATCACAAGTTTGTATGAGAATGAATAAGATTCAAGTCGTTAATTTGCTCCCCTATATTTAATCTAATGTGTTTCACTTGTTATTACATGTGTAATGAACGATTTAAATAATTGAAATCACAAGTTCATATGGATACAAGTGGGATCTTGCTTTTGTTTGACCCCTTTACTTAATTCAATGAAACAAAAAGTTCTACTTATTGGACTAACTACAAGCATCAAACTAATTATACATCAGATTTGTGTCATATGAATGGTGATTTCAATCATTTAAATCGTTACTATACATGTAATAACAAGTGAAACACTTAGATTAACTATAAAAGAGCAAATGAACCACTTGAATTTTTTCATTTTCATGCAAACTTGTGATTTAAATCCACTAAATCATTCAAGTGGATGTGCAAAATGTTAATCACATTCAATGAAATATGTGTGCTCAGATGAATCGCTTAAATCCCACTCGTATTGATACAAACTTGTGATTTCAATTCATTAGATCCTTACTATTGATGTAACTCAGTTCAACTCATTGGATTGACTACAAGAGATCAAAATAATGCGTAGATCCCACTTGCATCCATTTGAACTTGTGATTTCAATCAACAAAATCAATAATTGTACATGTAATAACAAGTGAAACGCATTAGGCTAATGATAAGCGATCAAACGAATGACGTGAATCTCATTTTTTCGTACAAACTTTTAGTTTGAACCATTGAAATCATTCGTTATAGATGTAATAACAAGCGAAACACGTTATATTAACTGAAATACAGCAAGTAAATAACTTAAATGTCATTTATGTTCATACAAGCCTGTAATTTCATTCCACTAAATCATTCAACATGCATCTTTAAGCACATTCACACATTAGTTTGTGATTCAAGTCATTCAATTGATCCCTTATAGTTAACCTAATGTGTTTCACTGTTTATTACTTCTATAAAGAACGATTTAAATCACCAGTTAAAAATGGAATCTATGCATTAGTTTCATCCGTAGTAATTCAACTTGTCGTTACATTTATAGTACGCGATATAAGCGATTGAATGATTTAGTTGATCGAAATAACAAGTTTGTATGAGAATGAATAAAATTCAAGTTGTTAATTTACTCCCTATATTTAATCTAATGTGTTTCACTTGTTATTACATGTGTAATGAACGATTTAAATGATTGAAATCACAAGTTCATATGGATACAAGTGGGATCTATGCTTTTGTTTGACCCCTTTTACTTAATTCAATGAAACAAAAAGTTCTACTTATTGACTAACTACAAGCATCAAACTAATCTATACATCAGATTTGTGTCATATGAATGGTGATTTCAATCATTTAATCGTTACTTATCATGTAATAACAAGTGAAACACATTAGATTAACTATAAAAGAGCAAATGAACCACTTGAATTTTGTTCATTTTCATGCAAACTTGTGATTTAAATCACTAAATCTTCAACGTGGATGTAGCAACATGTTAATCACATTCAATGAAATATGCGTGCTCAGATGAATCGCTTAAATCCCACTCGTATTGATACAAACTTGTGATTTCAATTCATTAGATCCTTACTATTGATGTAACTCAAGTTCAACTCATTGGATTGACTACAAGAGATCAAACTAATGCGTAGATCCCACTTGCATCCATTTGAACTTGTGATTTCAATCAACAAAATCAATCATTGTACATGTAATAACAAGTGAAACGCATTAGGCTAATGATAAGCGATCAAACGAATGACGTGAATCTCATTTTTTCGTACAAACTTTTAGTTTGAACCATTGAAATCATTCGTTATAGATGTAATAACAAGCGAAACACGTTATATTAACTGAAATACAGCAAGTAAATAACTTAAATGTCATTTATGTTCATACAAGCCTGTAATTTCATTCCACTAAATCATTCAACATGCATCTTTAAGCACATTCACACATTAGTTTGTGATTCAAGTCATTCAATTGATCCCTTATAGTTAACCTAATGTGTTTCACTGTTTATTACTTCTATAAAGAACGATTTAAATCACCAGTTCATACAGTTAAAAATGGAATCTATGCATTAGTTTCATCCCTAGTAATTCAACTTGTCGTTACATTTATAGTACGCGATATAAGCGATTGAAATCAGTTGTTCGTATAAACACGAGTGGGATTTAAGCGATTCATTTGATCACACATATTTAATTGAATGTTTTTAACTTGTTAGTACATCCATTTTGAATGATTTAGTTGATCGAAATCACAAGTTTGTATGAGAATGAATAAGATTCAAGTCGTTAATTTGCTCCCCTATATTTAATCTAATGTGTTTCACTTGTTATTACATGTGTAATGAACGATTTAAATGATTGAAATCACAAGTTCATATGGATACAAGTGGATCTATGCTTTTGTTTGACCCCTTTTACTTAATTCAATAAACAAAAAGTTCTACTTATTGGACTAACTACAAGCATCAAACTAATCTATACATCAGATTTGTGTCCATATGAATTGGTGATTTCAATCATTTAAATCGTTACTTATACATGTAATAACAAGTGAAACACATTAGATTAACTATAAAAGAGCAAATGAACCACTTGAATTTTGTTCATTTTCATGCAAACTTGTGATTTAAATCCACTAAATCTTTCAACGTGGATGTAGCAACATGTTAATCACATTCAATGAAATATGCGTGCTCAGATGAATCGCTTAAATCCCACTCGTATTGATACAAACTTGTGATTTCAATTCATTAGATCCTTACTATTGATGTAACTACAAGTTCAACTCATTGGATTGACTACAAGAGATCAAATAATGCGTAGATCCCACTTGCATCCATTTGAACTTGTGATTTCAATCAACAAAATCAATCATTGTACATGTAATAACAAGTGAAACGCATTAGGCTAATGATAAGCGATCAAACGAATGACGTGAATCTCATTTTTTCGTACAAACTTTTAGTTTGAACCATTGAAATCATTCGTTATAGATGTAATAACAAGCGAAACACGTTATATTAACTGAAATACAGCAAGTAAATAACTTAAATGTCATTTATGTTCATACAAGCCTGTAATTTCATTCCACTAAATCATTCAACATGCATCTTTAAGCACATTCACACATTAGTTTGTGATTCAAGTCATTCAATTGATCCCTTATAGTTAACCTAATGTGTTTCACTGTTTATTACTTCTATAAAGAACGATTTAAATCACCAGTTCATACAGTTAAAATGGAATCTATGCTTAGTTTCATCCCTAGTAATTCAACTTGTCGTTACATTTATAGTACGCGATATAAGCGATTGAAATCAGTTGTTCGTATAAACACGAGTGGGATTTAAGCGATTCATTTGATCACACATATTTAATTGAATGTTTTTAACTTGTTAGTACATCCATTTTGAATGATTTAGTTGATCGAAATCACAAGTTTGTATGAGAATGAATAAGATTCAAGTCGTTAATTTGCTCCCCTATATTTAATCTAATGTGTTTCACTTGTTATTACATGTGTAATGAACGATTTAAATGATTGAAATCACAAGTTCATATGGATACAAGTGGGATCTATGCTTTTGTTTGACCCCTTTTACTTAATTCAATAAAACAAAAAGTTCTACTTATTGACTAACTACAAGCATCAAACTAATCTATACATCAGATTTGTGTCCATATGAATTGGTGATTTCAATCATTTAAATCGTTACTTATACATGTAATAACAAGTGAAACACATTAGATTAACTATAAAAGAGCAAATGAACCACTTGAATTTTGTTCATTTTCATGCAAACTTGTGATTTAAATCCACTAAATCTTTCAACGTGGATGTAGCAACATGTTAATCACATTCAATGAAATATGCGTGCTCAGATGAATCGCTTAAATCCCACTCGTATTGATACAAACTTGTGATTTCAATTCATTAGATCCTTACTATTGATGTAACTACAAGTTCAACTCATTGGATTGACTACAAGAGATCAAACTAATGCGTAGATCCCACTTGCATCCATTTGAACTTGTGATTTCAATCAACAAAATCAATAATTGTACATGTAATAACAAGTGAAACGCATTAGGCTAATGATAAGCGATCAAACGAATGACGTGAATCTCATTTTTTCGTACAAACTTTTAGTTTGAACCATTGAAATCATTCGTTATAGATGTAATAACAAGCGAAACACGTTATATTAACTGAAATACAGCAAGTAAATAACTTAAATGTCATTTATGTTCATACAAGCCTGTAATTTCATTCCACTAAATCATTCAACATGCATCTTTAAGCACATTCACCATTAGTTTGTGATTCAAGTCATTCAATTGATCCCTTATAGTTAACCTAATGTGTTTCACTGTTTATTACTTCTATAAAGAACGATTTAAATCACCAGTTAAAAATGGAATCTATGCATTAGTTTCATCCCTAGTAATTCAACTTGTCGTTACATTTATAGTACGCGATATAAGCGATTGAAATCAGTTGTTCGTATAAACACGAGTGGGATTTAAGCGATTCATTTGATCACACATATTTAATTGAATGTTTTTAACTTGTTAGTACATCCATTTTGAATGATTTAGTTGATCGAAATCACAAGTTTGTATGAGAATGAATAAGATTCAAGTCGTTAATTTGCTCCCTATATTTAATCTAATGTGTTTCACTTGTTATTACATGTGTAATGAACGATTTAAATGATTGAAATCACAAGTTCATATGGATACAAGTGGGATCTATGCTTTTGTTTGACCCCTTTTACTTAATTCAATAAAACAAAAAGTTCTACTTATTGGACTAACTACAAGCATCAAACTAATCTATACATCAGATTTGTGTCCATATGAATTGGTGATTTCAATCATTTAAATCGTTACTTATACATGTAATAACAAGTGAAACACATTAGATTAACTATAAAAGAGCAAATGAACCACTTGAATTTTGTTCATTTTCATGCAAACTTGTGATTTAAATCCACTAAATCTTTCAACGTGGATGTAGCAACATGTTAATCACATTCAATGAAATATGCGTGCTCAGATGAATCGCTTAAATCCCACTCGTATTGATACAAACTTGTGATTTCAATTCATTAGATCCTTACTATTGATGTAACTACAAGTTCAACTCATTGGATTGACTACAAGAGATCAAACTAATGCGTAGATCCCACTTGCATCCATTTGAACTTGTGATTTCAATCAACAAAATCAATCATTGTACATGTAATAACAAGTGAAACGCATTAGGCTAATGATAAGCGATCAAACGAATGACGTGAATCTCATTTTTTCGTACAAACTTTTAGTTTGAACCATTGAAATCATTCGTTATAGATGTAATAACAAGCGAAACACGTTATATTAACTGAAATACAGCAAGTAAATAACTTAAATGTCATTTATGTTCATACAAGCCTGTAATTTCATTCCACTAAATCATTCAACATGCATCTTTAAGCACATTCACACATTAGTTTGTGATTCAAGTCATTCAATTGATCCCTTATAGTTAACCTAATGTGTTTCACTGTTTATTACTTCTATAAAGAACGATTTAAATCACCAGTTCATAAGTTAAAATGGAATCTATGCGTTAGTTTCATCCCTAGTAATTCAACTTGTCGTTACATTTATAGTACGCGATATAAGCGATTGAAATCAGTTGTTCGTATAAACACGAGTGGGATTTAAGCGATTCATTTGATCACACATATTTAATTGAATGTTTTTAACTTGTTAGTACATCCATTTTGAATGATTTAGTTGATCGAAATCACAAGTTTGTATGAGAATGAATAAGATTCAAGTCGTTAATTTGCTCCCCTATATTTAATCTAATGTGTTTCACTTGTTATTACATGTGTAATGAACGATTTAAATGATTGAAATCACAAGTTCATATGGATACAAGTGGGATCTATGCTTTTGTTTGACCCCTTTTACTTAATTCAATAAACAAAAAGTTCTACTTATTGGACTAACTACAAGCATCAAACTAATCTATACATCAGATTTGTGTCATATGAATTGGTGATTTCAATCATTTAAATCGTTACTTATACATGTAATAACAAGTGAAACACATTAGATTAACTATAAAAGAGCAAATGAACCACTTGAATTTTGTTCATTTTCATGCAAACTTGTGATTTAAATCCACTAAATCTTCAACGTGATGTAGCAACATGTTAATCACATTCAATGAAATATGCGTGCTCAGATGAATCGCTTAAATCCCACTCGTATTGATACAAACTTGTGATTTCAATTCATTAGATCCTTACTATTGATGTAACTACAAGTTCAACTCATTGGATTGACTACAAGAGATCAAACTAATGCGTAGATCCCACTTGCATCCATTTGAACTTGTGATTTCAATCAACAAAATCAATCATTGTACATGTAATAACAAGTGAAACGCATTAGGCTAATGATAAGCGATCAAACGAATGACGTGAATCTCATTTTTTCGTACAAACTTTTAGTTTGAACCATTGAAATCATTCGTTATAGATGTAATAACAAGCGAAACACGTTATATTAACTGAAATACAGCAAGTAAATAACTTAAATGTCATTTATGTTCATACAAGCCTGTAATTTCATTCCACTAAATCATTCAACATGCATCTTTAAGCACATTCACGCATTAGTTTGTGATTCAAGTCATTCAATTGATCCCTTATAGTTAACCTAATGTGTTTCACTGTTTATTACTTCTATAAAGAACGATTTAAATCACCAGTTCATAAGTTAAAAATGGAATCTATGCTTAGTTTCATCCCTAGTAATTCAACTTGTCGTTACATTTATAGTACGCGATATAAGCGATTGAAATCAGTTGTTCGTATAAACACGAGTGGGATTTAAGCGATTCATTTGATCACACATATTTAATTGAATGTTTTTAACTTGTTAGTACATCCATTTTGAATGATTTAGTTGATCGAAATCACAAGTTTGTATGAGAATGAATAAGATTCAAGTCGTTAATTTGCTCCCCTATATTTAATCTAATGTGTTTCACTTGTTATTACATGTGTAATGAACGATTTAAATGATTGAAATCACAAGTTCATATGGATACAAGTGGGATCTATGCTTTTGTTTGACCCCTTTTACTTAATTCAATAAAACAAAAAGTTCTACTTATTGACTAACTACAAGCATCAAACTAATTATACATCAGATTTGTGTACATATGAATGGTGATTTCAATCATTTAAATCGTTACTTATGCATGTAATAACAAGTGAAACACATTAGATTAACTATAAAAGAGCAATGAACCACTTGAATTTTGTTCATTTTCATGCAAACTTGTGATTTAAATCCACTAAATCATTCAACGTGGATGTAGCAACATGTTAATCACATTCAATGAAATATGCGTGCTCAGATGAATCGCTTAAATCCCACTCGTATTGATACAAACTTGTATTTCAATTCATTAGATCCTTACTATTGATGTAACTCCAAGTTCAACTCATTGGATTGACTACAAGAGATCAAACTAATGCGTAGATCCCTTGCATCCATTTGAACTTGTGATTTCAATCAACAAAATCAATCATTGTACATGTAATAACAAGTGAAACGCATTAGGTAATGATAAGCGATCAAACGAATGACGTGAATCTCATTTTTGGTACAAACTTTTAGTTTGAACCATTAAAATCATTCGTTATAGATGTAATAACAAGCGAAACACGTTATATTAACTGTAATACAGCAAGTAAATAACTTAAATGTCATTTATGTTCATACAAGCCTGTAATTTCATTCCACTAAATCATACAACATGCATCTTTAAGCACATTCACGCATTAGTTTGTGATTCAAGTCATTCAATTGATCTCTTATAGTTAACCTAATGTGTTTCACTGTTTATTACTTATATAAAGAACGATTTAAATCACCAGTTCATACAGTTAAAAATGGAATCTATGCGTTAGTTTCATCCCTAGTAATTCAACTTGTCGTTACATTTATAGTACGCGATATAAGCGATTGAAATCAGTTGTTCGAATAAACATGAGTGGGATTTGAGCGATTCATTTGATCACACATATTTAATTGAATGTTTTTAACTTGTTAGTACATCCATTTTGAATGATTTAGTTGATCGAAATCACAAGTTTGTATGAGAATGAATAAGATTTAAGTCGTTAATTTGCTCCCCTATATTTAATTTCGATCAACTAAATCATTCAAAATGGATGTACTAGCAAGTAAAAAACATTCAATTAAATGTGTGTGATCAAATGAATCGCTTAAATCCCACTCGTGTTTATACGAACAACTGATTTCAATCGCTTATATCGCGTACTATAAATGTAACGACAAGTTGAATTACTAGGGATGAAACTAACGAACAGGTTATATTTTTAACTGTATGAACTGGTGATTTAAATCGTTCTTTATAGAAGTAATAGACAGTGAAACACATTAGGTTAACTATAAGGGATCAATTGAATGACTTGAATCACAAACTAATGTGTGAATGTGCTTAAAGATGCATGTTGAATGATTTAGTGGAACAAAATTACAGGCTTGTATGAACATAAATGACATTTAAGTTATTTGCTTGCTGTATTTCAGTTAATATAACGTATTTCGCTTGTTATTACATCTATAACGAATGATTTCAATGGTTCAAACTAAAAGTTTGTACGAAAAAATGAGATTCACGTCATTCGTTTGATCGCTTATCATTAGCCTAATGCATTTCACTTGTTATTACATGTACAATTATTGATTTTGTTGATTGAAATCACAAGTTCAAATGGATGCAAGTGTGATCAACGCATTATTTTGATCTCTTGTAGTCAATCCAACGAGTTGAACTTGTAGTTACATCAATAGTAAGGATCTAATGAATTGAAATCATAAGTTTGTATAAATACGAGTGGGATTTAAGCGATTCATCTGAGCACGCATATTTCATTGAATGTGATTAACATGTTGCTACATCCACGTTGAAAGATTTAGTGGATTTTAATCACAAGTTTGCATGAAAATGAACAAAATTCAAGTAGTTCATTTACTCTTTTATAGTTAATCTAATGTGTTTCACTTGTTATTTGTAAGACCCACGTTTTCTTTAAAACTGCCAAGTTTATCAAATGGAGACAAATGTGGAAAAAGATAGAGATAAGAGCTGATCTAATCACATTTGATGACAACTAACCACTTATTAACTGCTTTCTTGGAGGAAAAGAATCAACGATAGAAAGAGAGAGAGAACATAACGTCCTTCTTCTTGCCCTCTGGTTGGAGTAGAGGTTTGTGGCTGCTGGAAAGGAATCAGAAGCAGAAGTTGCTGCCAAGATTTTCAGAGGTATGGGGATGTTCAGCTTTGAATGGATCATGTAGCTTGCTATTTTCTGTTGTATGTTTGGGGAATAGATACACTTATACGCATGTCTTAATGGTAGATCTATGTGTTCTTACGCCTAAATAAGAATCGATTTGTGAAGTGTCGTATATTGGAATGATACTCATGCTTTTAGTTTTGTCTATTATTGATTTACATCCATGAGCATATGCAAGCATGAAACGTAACTACATGTGTGCAAAAAACGTACATACATATGCAATAATAATGAAAACGAAAAAGGGGTGATTAGAGCAATACCATGAGGTTCGGCCATATTTCCGAACTCTCAGGTTAGATGAAAAACCCCTGTTCGGTCATCCTCTCCCGTGAGAATCGAAGTAGTAGACTTCCTTGTTTCTGTCACGGGCATCGACAGCAGCGTTCGCCCTTTTCTTCAATCTTCCTGTTTGCTGGAGAGCTCTGGGAGAAAGGAATACAGGGAGATTTGCAGCAGAGGCGATTTGGGGGGAAAACAGTAACCCTCCCGTCGTCCGTCCTTCCCTGTCGGTTCCTCCACGTCGCAAGGCAGAGATGAAAAACGGTAGCAGCAGAGCAGGCAGCGGCGGCTTAGAGGGTCGGACGATCGATTGGAAGCAGCGCACGAAGAACCCTAGCGTCAGGGCATGGGAGGAAGACAGTCTCCTCCTCTCTGGTTCGTTCCCTTTTGAGGACGACGAAAGCTTCACCGTCGAGCGAACCATGCGAGGAAGGAGCCTTCGCGCGAGTTTGAAAGCTTCCCCCTCTCTGTTTTCGTTTTTTTTGGAGGACGGTGGAAGTTCCACCGTCGGGCGAAACTAGAACGAGAAGAAGGAGGCACACTCGAGAGGAGAGAGAAAACGAGGCGTGAAATGAGAGAAAAAAAGAGTGTCGGCCGTTTTTATATTAATTTGGAAAAATGTCAAAACGGGTCCACTAATTAGCAAAAATTTATGGATAAGCTGTTAAAATTTGTAAATGTTCATGCCGCATCATTTTTGCTAAAAACCTCTTCAAAAAGAGGCTTGCGAAAGTGATTTTCAATAAGAACCAGATTTTTAATATGAAATTGCGATTTGGTACCCTCCGGATTCTTGAAATTTCCAAAAGGGGGTTTTATAAATTAAAAACGAAATGATATGTTATATTACTTTATGATGCTCATTGTGGTGTTTAAAATTTCGGAAATATGGTTCTGAAATTAACTTTGGAACCATTAAAGGAGGAAAGTCACGTTTGAGAATTTAAATATAAATTTTATTGTTTCAAATAAGGGTTATAATATTGCTAATCGAGGTTTAGATATGCGATGAGTTTTGCTCTATTGCTATTAAGTTAGGATTTAAAATAGCTGAATTATTCTGTTTGGAAAACCGAGCCTGAGGGCGGGCGGTTTCTGTGAGAGGTACTAGACGATGTCTAGCATTGGCAAACCCTCACTTTTGAAATTCGAAGGCGAAACGTGGACTTTGTGCAATGGTTTATGCGAGTGCGATCTTTCTGTTTTGCCTAGTGATCGGTTTCGTCCCGGGAGGTAGTGGTGCGTCTGAGCTCACTGTTGACGCACGCTCCTCTGGCTGTACTGGAGGGCCCACAGGGTATTGGGCGGCACAAGGGCCCGGGATTCTGTTCTGTTTCTGTTTGGGAGCGAGACTCCTGGTCTCTCCACCCGGGTTCCTAGAGAGACCATGCTGCTGCAGCGGCGATCTGGGATATCTCAGGAGGCTTCACTTCAGGTGCCCTCGATCCGTTGGATCGCCTGGTGAAGAGATGTTCTGTTCTTCCCGTGAGTGCCCACGGGGATTTCTGTTGCTCGGCACGATGACCTTGACATTGTCAGAGGACCACGGTTGTTAGCCTACGAAATTTTGGGGAGGTTGTGCACACCTCGTTTTGTTGCTCAACATGTGACGTTACTCTAATATGTGTTAAGATTTGAAGATATTTGTTTTACAAAAACCAGATATTATTTTGATGGGCCATGTTCCACACATGGCTGGATTTTTCCATACTCAGAGGAATTCTTACCCTTCTTTCTATATCTACAGGTAGTCCTTGATAGATTTTGGCTTTGGAGCGACGACCTCAGCCTTGTGATGGACGGGCACTGGCATTCTGGACACTGCGTCGGTTTTGGGGATTTGTGGTTATTTTTGTTTGGGTCCAGTATTTTATTATTGAAATAAAACAATGTCTTCTGTTCTGGTCAAGACTCAATATTGCTTCCGCTATTATATAAATGAAAGAAAATTTTTGGTGTCAAAAATTGGGTCGTGACAACTTTGGTATCAGAGCACAGTGTCTAGAGTCAATGTCCAATGCCAAGGTCGATCACAAGCAGAGGAAAGGTCATCCAAGCCTGTTACGAATGTGTTTTTGATTTAGTGTGAATATTGAGTTTTAAAATTTTAGAGTAGCTTTAACGAATTGTTTTACTTACGAATACAATAGTTATATTTTGTGTTCCTCCGTGTGGTGTAGTTCAATGGCACGTACTAGAGGAGGAAATGCTAGAGGCAGAGGACCTCGCAGCACTAGGAGTCGAAATGTGGAGACTCGTTCTACCAGAGCTGGGACACCTGTTGGAAATAATCAACAACAACAAGCGTTCATCATGAACACATTGCATATGATGACGGGAGTGATGCAGGGTCTGGTGCAGAATGCTTCTACAGGAGGAACTAGTACAAACACAAACGGAACGACAATTGGTGAGGCAAGGGAAGTAACTCACCAACAGTTTATGAGTTTGCATCCTCCGAAGTTTTATGGGAAAGGCACTGCGGACGATGCCGAAGAATGGATAAAGGAAACAGAGGAGATCTTTACCACCTTGGAAGTGCCCGACAACAAGAAGGTTCGGTATGGAACCTTTATGCTAAAAGGAGATGCTAAGGAATGGTGGTGGACGCAACGTGAGGTGAAGTTCACGAATCACGAAGCGACCTGGGGAGAATTCAAGGAGGCCTTCACACATGCCTACATCCCAACCTTCACACGAGAGAAACACATGCAAGAATTCCTGGACCTTCAACAAGGGAGTCTGAGTCTGCACGAATACATCGTCAAATTCAGACATTTGGAAAAATATTGCCCCCATGTGTATGTTATTGATGCGGACCGAGCAAATAAGTTCGTCAGAGGACTTAAAGATGGGTTGCAGAACCAAGTAATTAGTAGTCGTCCGAGAGATCTAGACGACGCTATCGACATGGCCACACGTCTGGAGGAGGGCTGGAACAGGATGCAAGGGACAGATAGGAAGAGTGAATCTCTGCGACCCAGGTCGAGACCTGACATGTTTAAGAGAGGGCGCAGTGACAGGGGAAACCAAGGGGACAGATTCAAGAGACAGAGGCCATCAACATCCAGGGGGGACGGTGAATGCCCCAAGTGTCATCGCCAACATCCTGGTAAACCATGTTACAGAGATATCGGAGCATGTCTTTACTGTGGAGCACAAGGTCATTTTATTCGTGAGTGCCCAAAGAAGAAAGAGGCAGAGCAGAGGCGTGGTGCAACCAATCAGCCAGTAGAAAAGAAGGTACCTGGCAGAGTTTACGCAACCACGGTTGAAGAGTTGAAACCTACTGACATGATTGAAGGTACCCTTCTTGTACAATCTCATTGGGCTCATGTTTTGTTTGATTCTGGAGCATCGCATTCTTTTGTTTCTAAGAGTTTTGCTGAACTTTTAAAGTTAGAAAGAAAGAATATGTCTTATCAATTGTTAGTTGCTACACCTATGGGAAACAAAGACACATGCAGAATGTATTTAGAAGATGTGAAAATAGAAATACATGAACATTTATTACCAGCACAGTTGGTGGTAATGAATATGTTGGGGTATGACGTAATCCTAGGAATGCATTGGTTATACCATCACTACGCAACGATAGATTGTAGAAAAAAGAAGTTGAAGATTCAATTGGAGAATGGTCAAAAGATCGAATTTAGGGTAAAAACGCCCCAAGATCAAAGAAAGCTAGTTGTCTCGGCGGTTAAGGCAAGAAAATACATGAAAAATGGGTGCACTGCATATTTGGTTAGCATGGATGCAATCGAGGAGAAATTAAAACCCATTAGTGGGATTTAAGCGATTCTTCGGAGCACACATATTTCATTGAATGTGATTAACATGTTGCTACATCCACGTTGAATGATTTAGTGGATTTAAATCACAAGTTTGCATGAAAATGAACAAAATTCAAGTGTTTCATTTGCTCTTTTATAGTTAATATAATGTGTTTACTTGTTATTACATGCATAAATAACAATTTAAATGATTGAAATCACCATTTCATATGTACACAAATCTGATGTATACATTAGTTTGATGCTTGTAGTTAGTTTAATAAGTAGAACTTTTTGTTTCATTGAATTAAGTAAAAGGGGTCAAACAAAAGCATAGATCCCACTTGTATCCATATGAACTTGTGATTTCAATCATTTAAATCGTTCATTACACATGTAATAACAAGTGAAACACATTAGATTAAATATAGGGGAGCAAATTAACGACTTGAATCTTATTCATTTTCATACAAACTTGTGATTTCGATTAACTAAATCATTCAAAATGGATGTACTAACAAGTTAAAAACATTTAATTAAATATGTGTGATCAAATGAATAGCTTAAATCCCACTCTTGTTTATACGAACAACTGATTTCAATCGCTTATATCGCGTACTATAAATGTAACGACAAGTTGAATTACTAGGGATGAAACTAATGCATAGATTCCATTTTTAACTGGTGATTTAAATCGTTCTTTACAGAAGTAATAAACAGTGAAACACATTAGGTTAACTATAAGGGATCAATTGAATGACTTGAATCATAAACTAATGCGTGAATATGCTTAAAGATGCATGTTGATTGATTTAGTGGAATGAAATTACAGGCTTGTATGAACATAAATGACATTTAAGTTATTTACTTGCTGTATTTCAATTAATGTAACGTGTTTCGCTTGTTATTACATCTATAACGAATGATTTTAATGGTTCAAACTAAAAGTTTGTACGAAAAAATGAGATTCACGTCATTCGTTTGATTGCTTATCATTAGCCTAATGTGTTTCATTTGTTATTACATGTACAATTATTGATTTTGTTGATTGAAATCACAAGTTCAAATGGATGCAAATGGGATCTACGCATTAGTGTGATCTCTTGTAGTCAATCCAATGAGTTGAACTTGGAGTTACATCAATAGTAAAGAACTAATGAATTGAAATCACAAGTTTGTATCAATACGAGTGGGATTTAAGCGATTCATCTGAGCACACATATTTCATTGAATGTGATTAACATGTTGCTACATCCACGTTGAATGATTTAGTGGATTTAAATCACAAGTTTGCATGAAAATGAACAAAATTCAAGTGGTTCATTTGCTCTTTTATAGTTAATCTAATGTGTTTCACTTGTTATTACATGCATAAGTAACGATTTAAATTATTGAAATCACCATTTCATATGTACACAAATCTGATGTATACATTAGTTTGATGCTTGTAGTTAGTTTAATAAGTAGAAGTTTTTGTTTCATTGAATTAAGTAAAAGGGGTCAAACAAAAACATAGATCCCACTTGTATCCATATGAACTTGTGATTTCAATCATTTAAATCGTTCATTACACATGTAATAACAAGTGAAACACATTAGATTAAATATATGGGAGCAAATTCACGACTTGAATCTTATTCATTCTCATACAAACTTGTGATTTCGATCAACTAAATCATTCAAAATTGATGTACTAACAAGTTAAAAACATTCAATTAAATATGTGTGATCAAATGAATCCCTTAAATCTCACTCGTGTTTATACGAACAACTGATTTCAATCGCTTATATCGCGTACTATAAATGTAACGACAAGTTGAATTACTAGGGATGAAACTAATGCATAGATTCCATTTTTAACTGGTGAGTTAAATCGTTCTTTATAGAAGTAATAAACAGTGAAACACATTAGGTTAACTATAAGGGATCAATTGAATGACTTGAATCACAAACTAATGCGTGAATGTGCTTAAAGATGCATGTTGAATGATTTAGTGGAATGAAATTACATGCTTGTATGAACATAAATGACATTTAAGTTATTTACTTGCTGTATTTCAGTTAATATAACGTGTTTCGCTTGTTGTTACATCTATAACGAATGATTTCAACGGTTCGAACTAAAAGTTTGTACGAAAAAATGAGATTCACGTCATTCGTTTGATCGCTTATCACTAGCCTAATGCATTTCACTTGTTATTATATGTACAATGATTGATTTTGTTGATTGAAATCACAAGTTCAAATGGATGCAGGTGGGATCTACGCATTAGTTTGATCTCTTGTAGTCAATCCAATGAGTTGAACTAGTAGTTACATCAACAGTAAGGATCCAATGAATTGAAATCACAAGTTTGTATCAATACGAGTGGGATTTAAGCGATTCTTCGGAGCACACATATTTCATTGAATGTGATTAACATGTTGCTACATCCACGTTGAATGATTTAGTGGATTTAAATCACAAGTTTGCATGAAAATGAACAAAATTCAAGTGTTTCATTTGCTCTTTTATAGTTAATCTAATGTGTTTCACTTGTTATTACATGCATAAATAACAATTTAAATGATTGAAATCACCATTTCATATGTACACAAATCTGATGTATACATTAGTTTGATGCTTGTAGTTAGTTTAATAAGTAGAACTTTTTGTTTCATTGAATTAAGTGAAAGGGGTCAAACAAAAGCATAGATCCCACTTGTATACATATGAACTTGTGATTTCAATCATTTAAATCGTTCATTACACATGTAATAACAAGTGAAACACATTAGATTAAATATAGGGGAGCAAATTAACGACTTGAATCTTATTCATTTTCATACAAACTTGTGATTTCGATTAACTAAATCATTCAAAATGGATGTACTAACAAGTTAAAAACATTTAATTAAATATGTGTGATCAAATGAATAGCTTAAATCCCACTCTTGTTTATACGAACAACTGATTTCAATCGCTTATATCGCGTACTATAAATGTAACGACAAGTTGAATTACTAGGGATGAAACTAATGCATAGATTCCATTTTTAACTCGTGATTTAAATCGTTCTTTACAGAAGTAATAAACAGTGAAACACATTAGGTTAACTATAAGGGATCAATTGAATGACTTGAATCATAAACTAATGCGTGAATATGCTTAAAGATGCATGTTGATTGATTTAGTGGAATGAAATTACAGGCTTGTATGAACATAAATGACATTTAAGTTATTTACTTGCTGTATTTCAATTAATGTAACGTGTTTCTCTTGTTATTACATCTATAACGAATGATTTTAATGGTTCAAACTAAAAGTTTGTACGAAAAAATGAGATTCACGTCATTCGTTTGATCGCTTATCATTAGCCTAATGCGTTTCATTTGTTATTACATGTACAATTATTGATTTTGTTGATTGAAATCACAAGTTCAAATGGATGCAAATGGGATCTACGCATTAGTGTGATCTCTTGTAGTCAATCCAATGAGTTGAACTTGGAGTTACATCAATAGTAAAGATCTAATGAATTGAAATCACAAGTTTGTATCAATACGAGTGGGATTTAAGCGATTCATCTGAGCACACATATTTCATTGAATGTGATTAACAAGTTGCTACATCCACGTTGAATGATTTAGTGGATTTAAATCACAAGTTTGCATGAAAATGAACAAAATTCAAGTGGTTCATTTGCTCTTTTATAGTTAATCTAATGTGTTTCACTTGTTATTACTTGCATAAGTAACGATTTAAATTATTGAAATCACCATTTCATATGTACACAAATCTGATGTATACATTAGTTTGATGCTTGTAGTTAGTTTAATAAGTAGAACTTTTTGTTTCATTGAATTAAGTAAAAGGGGTCAAACAAAAGCATAGATCCCACTTGTATCCATATGAACTTGTGATTTCAATCATTTAAATCGTTCATTACACATGTAATAACAAGTGAAACACATTAGATTAAATATAGGGGAGCAAATTAACGACTTGAATCTTATTCATTCTCATACAAACTTGTGATTTCGATCAACTAAATCATTCAAAATGGATGTACTAACAAGTTAAAAACATTCAATTAAATATGTGTGATCAAATGAATCCCTTAAATCCCACTCGTGTTTATACGAACAACTGATTTCAATCGCTTATATCGCGTACTATAAATGTAACGACAAGTTGAATTACTAGGGATGAAACTAATGCATAGATTTCATTTTTAACTGGTGATTTAAATCGTTCTTTATAGAAGTAATAAACAGTGAAACACATTAGGTTAACTATAAGGGATCAATTGAATGACTTGAATCACAAACTAATGTGTGAATGTGCTTAAAAATGCATGTTGAATGATTTAGTGGAACGAAATTACGGGCTTGTATGAACATAAATGACATTTAAGTTATTTACTTGCTGTATTTCAGTTAATATAACATGTTTCGCTTGTTATTACATCTATAACGAATGATTTCAATGGTTCAAACTAAAAGTTTGTACGAAAAAATGAGATTCACGTCATTCGTTTGATCGCTTATCATTAGCCTAATGCGTTTCACTTGTTATTACATGTAGAATGATTGATTTTGTTGATTGAAATCACAAGTTCAAATGGATGCAAATGGGATCTACGCATTAGTTTGATCTCTTATAGTCAATCAAATGAGTTGAACTTGGAGTTACATCAATAGTAAAGATCTAATGAATTGAAATAACAAGTTTGTATCAATACGAGTGGGATTTAAGCGATTCATCTGAGCACACATATTTTATTGAATGTGATTAACATGTTGCTACATCCACGTTGAATGATTTAGTGGATTTAAACCACAAGTTTGCATGAAAATGAACAAAATTCAAGTGGTTCATTTGCTCTTTTATAGTTAATCTAATGTGTTTCACTTGTTATTACATGCATATGTAAGGATTTAAATGATTGAAATCACCACCTCATATGTACACAAATCTGATGTATACATTAGTTTGGTGCTTGTAGTTAGTTTAATAAGTAGAACTTTTTGTTTCATTGAATTAAGTAAAAGGGGTCAAACAAAAGCATAGATCCCACTTGTATCCATATGAACTTGTGATTCCAATCATTTAAATCGTTCATTACGCATCTAATAACAAGTGAAACACATTAGATTAAATATAGGGTAGCAAATTAACGACTTGAATCTTATTCATTCTCATACAAACTTGTGATTTCGATCAACTAAATCTTTCAAAATGGATGTACTCACAAGTTAAAAACATTCAATTAAATATGTGTGATCAAATGAATCGTTTAAATCCCACTCGTGTTTATACGAACAACTGATTTCAATCGCTTATATCGCGTACTATAAATGTAACGACAAGTTGAATTACTAGGGATGAAACTAATGCATAGATTCCATTTTTAACTGGTCATTTAAATCGTTCTTTATAAAAGTAATAAACAGTGAAACACATTAGGTTAACTATAAGGGATCAATTGAATGACTTGAATCATAAACTAATGCGTGAATGTGCTTAGAGATGCATGTTGAATGATTTAGTGAAATGAAATTACAGGCTTGTAGGAACATAAATGACATTTAAGTTATTTACTTGCTGTATTTCAGTTAATATAACGTGTTTCGCTTGTTATTACATCTATAATGAATGATTTTAAAGGTTCAAACTAAAAGTTTGTACGAAAAAATGAGATTCACGTCATTCGTTTGATCGCTTATCATTAGCCTAATGTGTTTCACTTGTTATTACATGTACAATGATTGATTTTGTTGATTGAAATCACAAGTTCAAATGGATGCAAATGAGATCTACGCATTAGTTTGATCTCTTGTAGTCAATCCAATGAGTTGAACTTGGAGTTACATCAATAGTAAGGATCTAATGAATTGAAATCACAAGTTTGTATCAATATGAGAAGGATTTAAGCGATTCATCTGAGCATGCATATTTCATTGAATGTGATTAACATGTTGCCACATCCACGTTGAATGATTTAGTGGATTTAAATCACAAGTTTTCATGAAAATGAACAAAATTCAAGTGGTTCATTTGCTCTTTTATAGTTAATCCAATGTGTTTCACTTGTTATTACATGCATAAGTAACGATTTAAACGATTGATATCACCATTTCATATGTTTCATTGAATTAAGTAAAAGGGGTCAAACAAAAGCATAGATCCCACTTGTATCCATATGAACTTGTGATTTCAATCATTTAAATCATTCATTACACATGTAATAACAAGTGAAACACATTAGATTAAATACAGGGGAGCAAATTAACGACTTGAATCTTTTTCACTCTCATACAAACTTGTGATTTCGATCAACTAAATCATTCAAAATGGATGTACTAACAAGTTAAAAACATTCAATTAAATATGTGTGATCAAATGAATCGCTTAAATCCCACTCGTGTTTATACGAACAACTGATTTCAATCGCTTATATCTCGTACTATAAATGTAACGACAAGTTGAATTACTAGGGATGAAACTAATGCATAGATTCCATTTTTAACTGGTGATTTAAATCAATTTTTAACTCGTGATTTTTAACTTGATGAACTTGGAGTTACATCTATAGTAAGGATCTAATGAATTGAAATCACAAGTTTGTATCAATACGAGTGGGATTTAGGAGATTCATCTGAGCACGCATATTTCATTGAATGTGATTAACATGTTGCTACATCCACGTTGAAAGATTTAGTGGATTCAAATCACAAGTTTGCATGAAAATGAAAAAAACTCAAGTGGTTCATTTGCTCTTTTATAGTTAATCTAATGTGTTTCACTTGTTATTACATGTATAAGTAACGATTTAAATGATTGAAATCACCAATTCATTTGGACACAAATCTGATGTATAGATTAGTTTGATGCTTGTAGTTAGTCCAATAAGTAGAACTTTTTGTTTTATTGAATTAAGTAAAAGGGGTCAAACAAAAGCATAGATCCCACTTGTATCCATATGAACTTGTGATTTCAATCATTTAAATCGTTAATTACACATGTAATAACAAGTGAAACACATTATATTAAATATAGGGGAGCAAATTAACGACTTGAATCTTATTCATTCTCATACAAACTTGTGATTTCGATCAACTAAATCATTCAAAATGGATGTACTAACAAGTTAAAAACATTCAATTAAATATGTGTGATCAAATGAATCGCTTAAATCTCACTCGTGTTTATACGAACAACTGATTTCAATCGCTTATATCGCGTACTATAAATGTAACGACAAGTTGAATTACTAGGATTGAAACTAACTCATAGATTCCATTTTTAACTGTATGAACTGGTGATTTAAATTGTTCATTATAGAAGTAATAAACAATGAAACACATTAGGTTAACTATAAGTGATCAATTGAATGACTTGAATCACAAACTAATGACTTGAGCCTTCAATTGTTTTCTTTTTCAGGTTTTGGTGGACCCGGGGCAACAGGTTGAGCAGATGACTTCACTCACGTCCTACTGGGGAGGTTTTGGGTTTGTCGTTTGTAGTGCCGGCGCGTCATGTTTTGGTTTTATTGATGTCTTCTTTTTGTTAGGCATCAATGTTATGATTTTGGGCATTTTGGTCATGCACATAGATGTGAATTTGTATGAAACAAAATGGTTATATAAATAAAAGTTTGCCCTATTGTTTTGAATTGCTTGGCTCATCGTCTTTTGAATTGTTGGGTAGTCACACCTCGATGCTTTATGTTTAGAAAAAAAAAAAAAGAGTTTGAGGGTTAAAAGGTCGGGGTGTGACAGTTTTGGTATCAGAGCCATGACAAACCCCATTATGGATGTGAGTTAAAGCCTATCTGTGAAGCCGTGTTGCCCAGGTACGCATTTGTTTGATTAGTTGGTTATTGTAGTTTTGATTTTTCAAGTATATGTATCTAATGTGATCTATGTTTTGAACTTCGTGCTAATGCACGTTGTGATTTGACTTGTGAGTTTGGTATTAGTCGTGATTTGAGATTAAAGGATCTTGTTTGTACAGATGGAATATCATCGTAGGGGTAAGAAGCGAGCTGGGCCGTCTTCAGAGGCACATAGAGAGCCCAGCCCAACCCATTCTTAATCGCATACTCCACGGAGTGACAGTGCGTCAGAGCCCCAGTATGCCCAGCTAGGTGGGGGTGCCCAAACCCCACCGAGACAGACTCCGCCAGTGGATCAGCAGACTATATTGCTGACCACGTTGCAGATGCTGACCACGTTAATGCAGTCTATGGTCGGTAATCTGAGGAGTAATGCATCTCCTTCGGGGGACACCAGTGCTCTAGTTCGGGAGAAGGCAACGGCAGTGTCTTATCAGCAGTTTATGGCGATGCAGCCCCCTATCTTTTTAGGAGGGGCAGTCATGACAAGGCAAAGGACTAGATTGAAGAGGTTGAACGTATTTTTGGACTTCTGAAGGTGTCAGAAGAAGATAGAGTGAACTATGGCTCCTATTTGTTGAAGGGTGATGCCAAGAATTGGTGGCAATCTACTAGTGAGATTCAGTTCGCTGGCCAAGGGTCAATCTCATGGAAGCAGTTTAGAGATTGCTTCTTCAGCACATACTTTCCAGTGTATGCCAGAGACAAGAAAATGCAAGAATTTCTAGATTTGTA
Source organism: Nymphaea colorata (assembly GCF_008831285.2). NCBI lineage: Eukaryota > Viridiplantae > Streptophyta > Magnoliopsida > Nymphaeales > Nymphaeaceae > Nymphaea > Nymphaea colorata. The sequence goes on along the minus strand of NC_045140.1, from coordinate 29,099,685 downwards.
GCAGAATCAGTCGAGCTTAGAAGAGTACATTACGAGATATCGACACTTGGAGGTGTATTGCCCACACCTTTACACTACAGATGAGGTCAGAGCGGGCAAGTTTGTGCGTGGGCTGCGAGATGGACTACAAAGCAAAGTGTTGACAAGTAGACCTCGTGACTTGGATGAGACGGTTACAATGGCACGATGCATAGAAGAAGATTGGGTAAGGACACAGAAGGATCATCAGAAGAAAGCAGACCAGCATTCACAGGGTGGACGGACCTAGGTAAAGCGCCAATACTTTGCGGGCAGGACAAGGCCTTATGAGAGGCGGGATGACCGAACTTTCAGACGAAACCAGCCTACCCGTAGTGAGGCCACACAGGGGTCAGTGGCCGCTCCGACTTCTCAGAAGTGCCCCACTTGTTCCCGTGTCCACCCCGAGAAGCCGTGCTATCGGGTGACTGGGGCTTGTTTACACTGCGGAGGTATGGGACACTTTATCAAGGATTGCCCGTTGAAGAAAGAAAGAGAATTGAAGAAGCCTGAAACCGGTTCTTCTAGCGCACGACAGACGTCTGGACATGTCTACGCTACTACTGTGGAGGAGCTCCAGGCACACGACCTCATTGAAGGTACTTTACTTGTCAGTTCTCATATTGCTAGAGTGTTATTTGATGCAGGAGCGATGCATTCTTTTATATCTAGTCGATTTGCTACCTCACTCGAAGTGTCGGCTAGAAGAATGTCATATATTTTAAAAGTTGTTAGCCCGATGCAAGCTCAAGAGTCGTGTCGTGAGTATCTTCCTGATGTGGACGTGGAAATCCATCAACTTCACCTACCTGCACAGTTGGTGATCCTAGGTCTCAGTGTGTTTGATGTGATTTTGGGTATGGATTGGTTGTATGCGCATTATGCTATTATAGATTGCAGGAAGAAGCAGATATAGATGTTGACTAATGAGATGCAGCCTGTGGAATTTCATGCTCGTAGGGCCAGTCGAACTGATAAGATAATGGTGAATGCATTGAAGGCTAAGCGATGGATAGAAAGTGGAAGCATTGCCTTCTTGGTCAATGTGTTGATCAATGAGGCTGAACCAATGAAATTGCAGGATGTTGCCGTGGTGAGTGAGTATCCTGATGTGTTTCCTGAGGAATTGTCAAGTTTGCCTCCAACTCAAGAAGTAGAGTTCAAGATAGAGTTGTTACCAGAGACAACTCCTATTTCTAAGGCACCCTATCGTATGGCACCAGCAGAATTAGAAGAGTTGAAGAAGCAACTGCAGGAGCTCTTAGATAAGGGCTTCATCCGACCTAGTGTGTGTTCTTGGGGAGCACCTGTATTATTTGTGAAAAAGAAAGATGGGACTATGCGCTTGTGCATAGATTATCGTATGTTGAATCAAGTCACCATCAAGAATAAGTATCCACTTCCAATAATTGAAGACTTGTTTGATCAGCTTAAGAATGCAAAGGTTTTCTCTAAGATCGATCTGAAGACAGACAACCATCAACTATTGATATGGGAGGAAGATGTTTCTAAGACTGCTTTTCGAACCAGGTATGGAGATTATGAATTCAGGGTCATGCTTTTTGGGTTGACTAATGCTCCCGCAGCGTTCTTGGACCTCATGAATCGGGTTTTCCAAGAGTTCTTGGATCGTTTTGTTATTGTGTTTGTTGATGATATTTTGGTATACTCAGAGAGTGAGGCAGAGCACAGAGACCACTTGAGAAGTGTGTTGGGTCTTTTGTGCAAGCATAAACTTTGTGCCAAATACTCAAAATGTGAATTTTGGTTAGAGAAGGTACACTTTCTGGGTCATGTGATCTCGAATGATGGAGTATCCGTTGATCCGACTAAGGTGTCAGCTGTTCAGGACTGGAGAACACCCTGCAGTGTAACTGAGGTTAGAAGCTTTTTGGGATTTGCAGGATACTATCGCAGGTTCATACAAGACTTTTCGAAAATAGCTACGCCCATGACTAAGCTATTGAGAAAAGGAGTGAAGTTTGTGTGGAATGAAGAGTGTGAGAAGAGTTTTCAAACTCTGAAGGTCAAGCTTACTACTGCCCCTATTTTGACGCTTCCATCAGGTCATTCTGGTTTTGTGGTGTACACTGATGCTTCGGGGATCGGATATGGTTGTGTGTTGATGCAGCATGGCCGTGTAGTGGCTTATGCATCAAGGCAGTTGAAGGCCCATGAGCAACACTATCCCACTCATGATTTGAAGTTGGGAGCAGTTGTGTTCGCATTGAAGATGTGGAGACACTATCTTTATGGTGCAACATTCTAGGTGTTTACAGATCACAAGTCCTTGAAGTATATATCCTCGCAAAGGGATCTCAACTTGAGGAAAAGAAGATGGACCGAATATTTAAAGGATTATGATTTTACCATATCGTATCATCCAGGCAAGGCGAATGTGGTGGCAGATGCGTTGAGCAGGCATGTCAAGGTGACAAAGTGCAATATGTTGACTCGTTCTTGGACATTATTGCAAGATGTGATAGCTTGGCAGCCTTACATTTGTGATGAGAACAAGGCAATGATGACGGCCTTGATTCAGCATCCTTTGATGGAAGAACTTGTAATGAAACAAAAGGAAGATCCAGAGTTTGCTAAGAACATGGAAGAAAGCAAGAAGATAGGTTCTCATTGGCATCAAGATAAAGATGGGTCATTGCGGTTTCGCCAGAGATTATGGGTTCCTAGAGATGAAGGGGTGAAGCGTCTGTTGCTTGATGAAGCTCACAAATCTAAGTTTTCTATTCACCCGGGCAGTACAAAGATGTTTCAAGATATGAGAAGAAATTTTTGGTGGCCTGGAATGAAGCGTGAAATTGTAGAATATGTGGCAAAATGCTTAATTTATCAACAGGTAAAAGCAGAGCATCAGCGGCCAGGAGGCTTGTTGCAAAAAATCGATATTCCAGTGTGGAAATGGGAAGACATTACGATGGATTTTGTGGTTGGGTTGCCTCGTACCAAAGGACAACAGAATGCCATATGGGTGATTGTTGATTGACTTACGAAGTCCGCTCACTTTCTGCCAATCAGAATCAGTCAATCATTGAAAAGTCTCGCAGAGTTGTATATTAGCGAGATAGTGAGGTTGCATGGAGTGCCAAAGTCTATCATTTCGGATCGAGATCCGCGTTTTACCTCTAGGTTTTGGGGGCAATTACATAGGGCTTTGGGTACCAAGCTTAAGATGAGCACAACATTCCATCTCCAAACTGATGGGCAATCAGAGAGGACTATTCAGACCTTAGAAGACATGTTGCGTGCATGTGTCTTAGAGTGGAAAGGAGAATGGGACAAACATGTGAAACTGACAGAATTTGCTTACGATAACAGTTACCACTCTAGTATTGGGATGACACCTTTTGAGGCTTTGTATGGAAGACCGTGCAGATCGCCAGCTTGTTGGACCGATTTGGGTGATGGTAAGATCGAAAACCCTTTGGTATTGCAGCACTACACCGACCAAGTGAAATTGATACGAAAAAAGTTGTTGACTGCTCAGAGTAGACAGAAAAGTTATGCTGACATTCATCGTAGAGAATTGGCTTTTGAGGTGGGTGATCATGTGTTTTTAAAGATTTCTCCTACTAAGGGTGTTTTTCGCTTTGGTACGAAGGGAAAATTGAGCCCGAGGTTCGTAAGACCTTTTGAGATATTAGAGAAGATTGGAGTGGTGGCATACAGATTGGCACTACCACCTGACTTGAGTCATGTTCATGACGTTTTCCATGTTTTCATGCCTCGAAAATACGTACCCGATCCGACTCATGTGATTGACTTTCAAGGTATTCTAGTACAAGATGATTTGACAATGGAAGAACAGCCCATTAGAATTGTGGATCATCGAGAGCAAGTGCTTCGCACTAAGAGGATTCTTTTAGTGAAAGTGGAATGGCAGTACCATGGGTTGAAGGAGAGTACATGGGATCATGAGGAGGACATGCGGAAGCAATATCCACACTTGTTCTCGCATTGAGGTATGAGCTAAATTTCGAGGACGAAATTTTCTTTTTAGGAGGGTAGAATGTAACGCTCGTTGGTTCGGCGGGTCGGGTCGAGTTAGGGTCCAGACCCGGACCCGACCCCCACTCACGTAAGGAGCCCGACGCGAGGCCCTTCTCCCTCGCCTTTCCCTTCCTTCTTCGTCGCCTCCTGGTGGTCTCCCGTGACAACGCAGAGGGAGGAGAGTGGCGGTCGGTGTGGTAGTGGCTGGATCGGCGACGGTGACGGAGGTGGCAGCCGCGACGGCGGCTGAGGTGGCGGTGCTTGGGTAAAACTCTTTCCCTCTCTCGTTCTTTGTTTCCCTTCTCCACCACTCTCATGTTCCTTTGCCCTCCCTATCGAATGCTCTCTCTCTCTTCCTCTCCGTCGCCCCTCTCTTTCCCCCTTTCCGATAGCCCTCTCCCGCACGGTCCCTCTCCTTACTCTCTCTTCTCTCTCGTCCTCTCCCCTCACTGCCCTTCTTCCCTTTTTCTGTCCGAACCTCTCTCTCTGTGTCTTCCCTTGCCTCACGTACCCTAAGTGAGCTCGTTCTCCTCATTTTTTTTTCTAATTGTTTTTCCCCTTATCCCGATCGAGCACTCCCTCACGGTTTTCAGCTTTGTTTGTTAGGATTTCTGCTTGGGAAACGTGTTTTTCCCCTCCTAGCAGCAAGTAGGCAGTGTTGGTGGTGGAGGTTAGCACGATTTTTGCCGTTCGGGGACCGATTGATCGTTTGAGGTGACTGTCGGAGGCGTTGCAGCAGTTCAGATTCTTGATTTAAGGTGAGCGAGACCTAATCAAGCTCAAATTATTGAATATTATCTTTTAGAGCATGTATAATTATTGTTTGTGCATGCTAGGGCTTAGAATTGATGTTTTGGGATGCATGTTAGCGATTTTGCTTTTGGGGATAATGGGGGGGTTATGATGGAGAAGCGATGATTCATGTGTGTGATGATCGTTTAAGCATGATGGATTAATTTTCGAAGCTTTAAGGAAACATGATAGAGATTGTGAGGTTGTGGGGAAGTTTTGGAACCGTCTTAGGGAGTGTAGCGCAGACTTCGGTGAACGGGTGTATCATGAAGTTAATTAGGGAAATATACGTATTGGGATGTGACTTGGGGTTGATGTCTTACTTAAAGAACGTTATTGAGGAAGGAATTAGTGATGGATTGATTGATGGTTGAAGGCTTTGATTTTTCGAGGCAACGTCAAGACGTAAAGGAGGAGGCCTATTGGAGAGCTTGTTATTCGACACTACCTGTCGACACCCTCTTGAGGCGACGACACGTGCCTCAAGGATTTTATTTTTGTATCTGTTCCTTTCTGTTTGAATTGTGTAGGTATCTAGTAGAAACCTTATTCTTGTTTATGTTTGCAGGTGCACCGGGCACATCCCGTCGACCTTGAGTTCGAAGCTTGAGGTATTTTGAAGAATTTGGAGAGCGCGCCACAGGTATGGCAACTTTCCGGGCAAATTCCTGCCTGGGGCAAATGTGTGATTGGGTGCTCCTAGGATCAAGGGATCCTAGGATTGTGATGTTAATTGATTGACTGTTTTGTGAATGAGTATATGTATGTTGCTTACATGATATGAATGGGTTAGAAAGATTATTAGTCATTCGTTTTGAAATTGTTACGCATTGACATGTGCATGCTAGAATTGATATCTGTTTAGGACAGATGAGGCGGGGTATCGAGTCGAGTGTCTCCTCGACCCCAATTGTGCATTAGAAAGCATCATAGAGTGATAATTGCATAGGACTGCTACGAGCCAACCGCAGATTGAGGCTACTCTCTGTGGATTGGCTAAGTTTTTCAAAGGGGTGATTGACGTGATTGATGTGATGATTGATATGAATGTGTATGTTGTTGCATATCCATTGCCATGGGCAATGATGCGAATGGATGTTTTGGAGGGTAGTTGTACCTGTATGGTATGGCGGCTAGCAATGATTGTTACTGTATGTATAGACCTCATGTGGAGGTAATCGGAGGTGTGGGTGCACTCGTGAAATGTACTAGCCTCACGTGCTAGCCAGTCATCTTGTGAATGTGTAACTATAATGATAAGAATGAATAACTAAGAGATGTGAGGCCAGTGGGATGTGGCTATGTGTTTGGGAGACGTCCCCCTTGTTTGCCACTGGTCTCGCCTGTCAGAGCGCAGGCGGTGCAAGGCCCCAGGGTTCTGTTGTGTGTTGTGCTTGGAGCATTGGGCTCCTGCCTTCCCAACCTGGGTGTCCTAGGGAAGGCTGAGTATCTCACCTTGGACTTCACACATCCAGGGATGAGTGCTCTACCGCTGCAGCGGGTGAAATGGATCCATACTGTTATGGGCCACCACGGGGATTGTCTCTCGGCTGTAGGCTGCCCGTGGTGTGCACGTGCCTGTGTTGCACCCACAGGAACTGTTAATGCACTAAAGTAAATGAAAATGTAATGTGTTTGATAGAAGGAATGTGATTGACATATATGTGAAAGATATGAATGCACATGTTATGTTTAAGCATGCTTCGCATGTGACTGACGTTGTGTTAGTGTGGCCATCAAGTGGCTTTTACGTGTCGTACTCTGACACGATATGACGATAGATGGGTTGATATTTGTTCTTTTATTTGAGCGTTACTTGAGAGGGTTTGGCATTTTCCTGGCTTGTTGCCATACTGTAAAGGCTGAGCCTTCAGTTGTTTTTTTTTTCAGGTTTTGGTGGACCCGGGGCAACAGGTTGAGCAGATGGCTTCACTCACGTCCTACTGGGGAGGTTTTGGGATTGTCGTTTGTAGTGCCGGCGCGTCATGTTTTGGTTTTATTGATGTCTTCTTTTTGTTAGGCATCAATGTTATGATTTTGGGCATTTTGGTCATGCACATAGATGTGAATTTGTATGAAACAAAATGGTTATATAAATGAAAGTTCGCCCCATTGTTTTGAATTGCTTGGCTCATCGTCTTTTGAATTGTTGGGTAGTCACACCTCGATGCTTTATGTTTAGAAAAAAAAAAAGAGTTTGAGGGTTAAAAGGTCGGGGTGTGACAGATACTGCATGCTTACAACCTTAGTGACGCATCTTCTACACACCAAATAGTAAATAAGCTTCCAAGGATTAGGTTTTATAGAATACTACCAGAAGAAATAACTAAATGAAGCAGAACAATGGCATATAAGTACTAGCTTTCCCTTTTGATAGGTGATTGTAAGCCTTTCCTACCACTTACAAACATGCATCTACAAGGCAGGTTTCACTTGCATTCAGTGAAAGTTCTTTGCACAAATAGTTATTCCACAGGAAGGGAGACTTAACATTCCCACCACCCTCATAGTATATGAAGGAAAGCATGCAGTTCCTACCAGTGCTAGAGGATCTTTCAACACATAAAGCACTCCAACTCCTGCAGACTGCATGGTCCCATGGAGAAATCATATCTGGCCTTGAACTCCGAATACTAGTTGTTTTCTTCTTAAAAAACTCTTGAAAATATTAGAAAACCCTGAGCTTAATCAAATAACTCCCTTAATTTTCAACATTTTCTTATCAAGATAATCTATAACCACCTATTCAACGTTTCCATTTAAGCCAAATTCTTGTTTCAGAATATCCATACTATGTTGGCCTACTAGAGCTTTACAAATTTACGTTGGAAAATTTTCCTTTATATTGATTGATTATTTTTTGAATAATAAAATAGTACAGAAAAAGGTAAAGCAGTGGATTAAGAGTAAACATGTGTCATCAGCAGGCCACCAGCACTGTTTGTGCGTTATATTGTTCCTTTCAGGTTTAACTAGAGATGGACATGAAACAATATGTGTCAAAGTGATGGGGAAAAAGTAGTAGAGGCAAGGAAAAATAACATTAACATCTGCCACAGTTAAGTTAACGTAGGATAAGCCTGGCCTTGAAAATCTCCACAAACAAAGTATGTACTTCTGGTAACAAGGATGGCCTGTAGCCATAGGTTGGTGCCTCCACTTATGAAGAATGTAAATGGTGGCATTTCACTGCCTGATATTGGTAAATTTTCAACATACACCAATTTTTTTAGGAAAAACTTTACTAAACCGTACTTATTACAGTGAGGCGGGCAGCTGGCACAGGTGACCAATGAGTCTAACATTGCTCCACTTACCTCATCAAGTAGGAATTAGGTAGAAAAGTATCAAAATCTTATTCTGATCTATGTTTCAAAATTCAAAGTGACCAATGTACATTGAAGATCTCTCAACGTTTTTCTTGTTTTTCTGCCGATGCTGCTAGTGCTTTTGCAAGCATTACTATATATGACTCGTTGACTATTACTACTACTAGTTCTATTTTGCCGCTGCTGCTGTTAATTTTTCAGTTTGTGACTGGTTGCTTTCTTATTGTACATCCATCTAATCAAAGTCAAATGATAGCAACCTAACTCCAAGGTTATGCTGAACACATGTTCCTATGTCATTTTTGGTTCCTTATTTGTGTCTGTTTAGCCACTATTATAATACAAGTTTTATACTTGGAAGTTCAGAAACATCTTGATAAATCACGGGTACCCAATGTAAAAGTGGATTCTGCACTAAAATTTTTCTCTTCTGCCTGTTTTTTATCTGAAATTAGGTTGAGGCAATGAACTTGCTTACTGTGTTTTATCATCCTCAATCCTTTTCCAGAGAAAGTTTTATGTGCCATTCTCACATTTACGTTGAATGATCTGTAGTTCCCATACCACCAGTTTGTAGATCGCTCAGCAATGTACAGAGTGGGATCATTGCTCTATGAAGTTTAGTTTATAGTTAGCTTCCCCATGTTCATAAGGTAAGATACTGACAGAAAAAATATTGTGAAGCTTTGAGATTCTACATCATTTATAATTTCTTTTACAAATAGAGTTTTGTTCTTTTCTTTTGCAAGACAACATATGCTTCTAAATTTCAGTTTAAAATGCATATCTTACAAAATAGCACATATGCAACAGATGCACACACACACATTTATCACGTCATTTGGGATTTGCTGCATCTTTAGAATGAAGAATACATAAAAAGTATGAAAAGCTGTTTAGGAAGCAAACCCTACTCACCATTATTTTGCAATTACCCTATCTTGGACTACTTTTTGGTCTTCAAAGTTATTTTCTTGCTCCTGAATTTTGTTAATAACATGTAGATGGTCTTGCACGTAGTTTAATGATTATTGAACGATCCCAATGGATAATGATGCCTAATTGCCAGCAAATTCTAGCTAAAGCTGTTTATGAAAAAGGAAAATGTTGCAATCAAATGGGCAAATGAACTCATTTATGAGCAAAATGTTCTTGCTTCTGTGTATATGCATTGTGTATTTTTTTAACTGCTTTTGCTCATACTGTTGTAAAACTGATTGTGTTTGTAAATGGAAAGTAGAACTGACACGTGAGAATATCTTTTATAAAATAGTGTACCAACAAGTTTCCTGATATTGAGAGATTTCATGTGAAAATGAGGAGGATATGATAAGAATTCATTTCGGTGAGGATGTTGCCAAAGCTTCATGAAGTTGAGCATGATGGCATTTTGACCATATTGATTGTTTGTGGAAATTTCTTGAACATGAGATGTTGCAAATTGCAATACAGCTAGAAAACATGCGGATTTCACTTTGCTGGTTTCATGAAGATGAGAGCAATATGGTTGTGATGCATATGTACTTCATGAGATGTATTTTTTCTTCGTGCATTTGCTTCTGCCCTGAGATTCACTTTACATGCTATTTATAAAATTCCTCCTTTGGAAGGTGATGTTAAAAGCAGGAAAATATGAGCTTGTTCACAAGTTTTTTGGAAAAATGAGAAAAAGAGGACTTGCTCCAAATTCTCACATATAAAGGTGACGTCATCTTTACTTTTTGGAAATGCATTTCATAGATATTACTTAATGCTAAAGTATGTGTTCTTCCTTCAACTTCTCAGTTCTTGTGACTGCCTATTAGAGAGAAGGTAAGATAGACGATGTTGTTGAAGCAGTTTTGGATATGGAATGGAGGGGAGTAGTTGGGTCGGCTAGTGTGGGAAACCTCAGATGATGATTTCAAGGAACAAAGTAATGCAATGTAAGCATCTCAAAAATCATGTTATTGTCATTGTCTCAATCATATCTTTAGAACTACTATGCAATTTTGGAGGTCTATTGTTAAAGAATGTGTTCTTTGATATGTATTAAATGGAAACCAGTTTTCAGTTGAGCCACTTAGGTTGGAATTGCCACATTATTTAGCATTCATAAACTTTTTTTGGATTTTTGAATCTTTCTCATTAACCTCACACGGCACTGGCGTAAATGTTTGTAATTTTGCTTGCTCAATTGTTTTGATTTTTTTTAGGTGTGATTTTATGTCTTGTAGTTAGTAAAAAATAGGATTCTACTCAGTAAGTAAAGGTTCACAACATTTTATGGGTGTGTTTCTATTCTCCTTGTATTAAATGCCCATTTTTTTGCTATTATTGAATTATTGAGCTTAAAATGCAAGGAAGGATCAATTAGATAGGTGGGGATAGAGTAGATAGATTGTTTGCATTTGACTTTTAAATTTAATTGTTTAATTGATTGTTACTTTCTTTTTTTTTTTGTCATCCAATAATTTTCAGATTAAATGAGTTTACTAATCTTTATCGACAACCAACCTTTTGTATAGAAGTCCCTAGGAGTGTTGGTGAAGTTCAATTTTCTACCGAACCAACCTATGTTGTTTTGCATTCACCCTCCTCTTTAGAGTAGAATTCTTTCCTCTTGATGATATATTATTTGATATCAAGATTTTTTTTCTGAAAGTGATAGTTTTCAGTTTTGCTTGAAAACATTCTAAAAGTGTCTTCTCACACCATGATGTGGCTTTGCTTTATTCTTAGTACCTCCTTGAGTAGAAGAATAAAATTTCAAGTTTTTGTCGCCAAAAAATGGAAGAGGAAAATTGCAAAGATGCCCGATTGTCCTGTGAAGTTGAGAAAGTCAAGACTAGGAAATGCTATTGACTCTGGTAATCAAGCATTTGCAAGGATTTAGCAAGAAAATATCTTGAGAGAGAAGCCAAAATGCTTTGTAAGATATTGGAAGATAGCAAAATGAGAGTTGAGAGATGGGCTCGGGGCTTGTGTAGTCGTTCCTCTGGGTCAATAATCAAGAGTACCGGGTAGACATATAGGTGATTTATGTCTATACCGCGAAGATAACGACTTATGAACCTTTGGCTCGTTGGCTAATGTCTGGGCTTTAGATACAGCTGCCAAGCCCTACGAGTGGAGGAAACTAGAGCGAGAAGGAGAAGGGCCACCTCCATGCATACAAGTCATTGGTTGCTTTCTTATTAAAAAGCGGTTTTAAGTTCTTAGATTCTTCCTATATTACTATTAGTAGAGGCTACTCTCTGTCGATGAGTGAATTTCTGATTTCAACATTAAACTTTTGCAGATCATTCCAGAGGCCATCTGTTCAAGATATGGACTTGCTGTGGGTGCCAATTTTGGTAGGGCTTGTCCATATTCTGATGATAATTTGCTATCCAATAGCTTATCCAATCGGGAAGGTGACCCCATGCAGAAAAATCGTTTTGTTCTGTAAAAGATAAATTTAGTTTTGATTTCCTGAACATACACTATTTTTCTTGGTGAAGGAAAGCCTATCCTTACATTTGTTATTTTGAAAAGCATTCTTAAACAATCATTGACATGTTTTGTGATTATTTTGAACTTCGATGCTTTTGAAGAAAGTTTTAACTTTAAAAAGGAAAGCCACATGGAAACGATATCTGGGTTTGTCAAGTTGAGAAATACTTCGGGAGGACTGCAGCTGCATGGTACAACATATTCTCTAGTTTGCATAGTGATTCTCTGTTTTTGTAGATCCTGGACTTTCTGCTTGGACATAATGAGTCTACACTTTTCAGGCGTGCACAACTGAAAGCTCTTGTTTCTATCCATAGCAAAGAGGTATTCTTTCTTTATTTAAGAACTCTTCCTCTACTAAACCTCCTGTCGTGTAAACAGTGATATTTTTCTCCACGTCTGCATTAGTTAATCTATCTATTACTTCTCTGTTTGTTGCAATGCCACAGGTTGGTAAAGGTGGGGAACTGACACATGATGAGGCAACAATTATTAGTGGTGCACTCGATTCGACTGAAAAGGTATAGAATACAAAAAGCTTGTTCAGGTTAAGGCACTAGTACAAGAGTGTCCAGATTTTCACTGAAGTAATTAAGCAAGACAGTCAACTTTTACGTGCCTTGCAGTTGTATGATTTGTATACCTATGGGGAACAAGAACTTGGTGCTCTTTTCCACTTTGTTTACATTCTAGATTATGGGCATCTGTTTTGTTAATTTCTTAATGTGAGGCATGTTCAACATTCTCGGAATAGGTTCTGTTACTGTGAGGCATGTTCAATTTTTTTGTTTTGGATTATCTTTTCAAAAGTGTTTGAACTATGCACTTAATATGGTTTGCCTCTTCTATTGCTTTTAGGGGGTAAAAATGTCACGCTTCTTCTCTTCTTCGCACAAATCTTTTCTTATTCTTGGTTAATAGCATTTTGTTCTATTAATTCTCTTTCGTTAGATTTTTCATTTTGTCCCATTGTTGAATGAGGAAAGCAGAACTCCTCGTTTTGGCCTCTTTCTTAGTTGTGGTGTTCGCTGTTTCTCACCTTACCTATTTATTTATTTATTAATTTATTTCTTTTCCAACTGGCTTGTCTGCGGAGGATCTACATGTTCTTGACCTGACACAGCAAAGACCTAGATGGCACAGGTGTTGTCCATAGAATTTTCACAAGTCTTCATTTTTTATAAAATTTTGGATCTTTAGTCATTAACCTCACACGACATTGGTGGAAAGGTTTGCTTTGGTGTTTTTTTTTTTGAGTGAAATTTTGTATCTTATAGTCGGTAAGGGTTCAACTTAGTAAATATAGGTTCACTTCTTCATTTTTAGGACGTGTTTATGTTCTAATAAACTGTTTTATTTTTTTTGCTTGAATTCTTGATTCATTTAGCAAAAGGTGCGAGGAAGGAGTGAGTAGACTGGTGGGGACAGAGTGGAACAGATGATTTGTATTTAATTTTTGAATTTGATAGTTTGATCTTCCCTAATTCTATAGGAGAGCATATGAAGTTCCTCTTCTACCCAACAAATCAGTCTAGAAAACATGCGGATATCACTTTGCTGGTTTCATGAAGATGAGAGCAATATGGTTGTGATGCATATGTACTTCATGAGATGTATTTTTGCTTCGTGCTTCTTATTAGTGATTTGCTTCTACCCTGAGATTCACTTTACATGCTATTTATAAAATTCCTCCTTTGGAAGGTGATGTTAAAAGCAGGAAAATATGAGCTTCTTCACAAGTTTTTTGGAAAAATGAGGAAAAGAGGACTTGCTCCAAATTCTCACACATATAAAGGTGACGTCATCTTTACTTTTTGGAAATGCATTTCATAGATATTACTTAAGGCTAAAGTATGTGTTCTTCCTTTAACTTCTCAGTTCTTGTGACTGCCTATTGGAGAGAAGGTAAGATAGACGATGCTTTTGAAGCAGTTTTGGATATGGAACGGAGGGGAGTAGTTGGGTCGGCTAGTGTGGAAAACCTCAGATGATGATTTTAAGGAACAAAGTAATGCAATGTAAGCATCTCAAAAATCATGTTATTGTCATTGTCTCAATTATATCTTTAGAACTACTATGCAATTTTGGAAATCTATTGTTAAAGAATGTGTTCTTTGATATGTATTAAATGGAAACCAGTTTTCAGTTGAGCCACTTAGGTTGGAATTGCCACATTATTTAGCATTCATAAACTTTTTTTGGATTTTTGAATCTTTCTCATTAACCTCACACGGCACTGGCATAAAGGTTTGTAATTTTGCTTGCTCAATTGTTTTGATTTTTTTTTTTAGGTGTGATTTTATGTCTTGAAGTTAGTAAAAAATAGGATTCAACTCAGTAATTAAAGGTTCACTCCATTTTATGGGTGTGTTTCTATTCTCCTTGTATTAAATGGCCTTTTTTTTGCTATTATTGAATTATTGAGCTTAAAATGCAAGGAAGGATCAATTATTTGATGTCAAGATTCTTTTTGTGAAAGTGATAATTTTCAGTTTTGCTTGAGAACATTTTAAAAGTGTCTTCTCACACCATGATGTGGCTTTAATTTATATTTAGTACCTCCTTGAGTAGAAGAATAAAATTTCAAGTTTTTGTCGCCAAACAATGGAAGAGGAAAATTGAAAAGATCCTGGATATGAGCAGTAAGGAAACGTCCTGTGAAGTTGAGAAAGTCAAGACTAGGAAATGCTATTGACTCTAGTAATCAAGCATTTGCAAGGATTTAGCAGGAAAATATCCCGAGAGAGAAGCCAAAATGCTTTGTAAGATCTTGAAAGATAGCAAAATGAGAGTTGAGAGATGGGCTCGGGGCTTGTGTAATCATCCCTCTGGGTCAAGAATCAAGAGTACCGGGTAGACATATAGATGATTTATGTCTATACCGCTAAGATAACGACTTATGAACCTTTGGCTCGTTGAAAACCCGCAAGGTGAAGCGGGTTGGATACGCGACAAAGCTACACACAACCACCAAAAGGTGAAGGTCGGCCTAAAAAAAAAAAATCAAAGAAAAAGAAAATCGAAAGACAAAAGCTGAATGCAAGAGAATGAAAGAAAAGAAAATAAGAGGAAAAAAAAGCAAAAGGTCTCTGGCAAGAGATGAAAGGCATGAGGGCTGAACTTGCAGGAATTGAATGTGACAATCTTTGGTAGATGTGCGATTCTAGGGTCAATATCTTCTTCTATTTTTTATTACCTAACATGCTAAGGATGATTCCTTTATGTTCATATTTTGGAAATTGAAAGGCATCCCTTCTAGAGATTTGACGGCATTGACGCGAAATGAATCCTAATGCTGGTACAGTACTATGTGTAAATGAAGGCCATATTATTTGCACAACACGAGCACTCATGCTTATTAGTAAAATTGATCGTTTTTGAATTATTTCAAAGTAAAAACTTGACATCTCTAGTCATAGGAGGAACTAACCAATCTCCTTTGGTCTTGAAAGTCATTTCATTGCCTATCTCCTTTGGCTTTGAAAAATGTTGGCCATTCCATTACCAAAACATTAGTCCATTCATGGGATAGATGAAACTCCTCAAACCTAGTCAACTCCTGTTGAGTGAGACGAATTTCATTTTCTTTGTCTCAAATATCATTTGGGATAAATTATTATGGTTGGCCCAATATTCCATCTTAACCGAGTGTCTTCAACATAACCCAGTCTTAGGATTGAGCCTGTCATAGAAAACCTCTTATCCCTTTTCAAAAGGACCAGCCAATTTTGTACTCGATTTTGAACTGTGACATTTTTGAAAGGTACGAATGAAGTTGCACTAGTTGCAAGGTGAAGTGGGAAAAGAAGGGGCGCGCAAAAAATCATGCTCAACCTATTTTTTGCATATAAATCTATACAGTTAAAAGCGCAAGGCAGACTTAGGTGGCAGATCCCATGAAGAGGCTTAGGCGGGGACTAGGTGGCACCTAGTTAAGGCCTAGGTAGTTCCACTTAATAGAGAAAGTGGGGAAACATTATGTTGGTACAAAAGAGAGGCAGTAAAACTGTTAAACTAAGGCTGATTTTAGCTGAATCTATGTTGCCAGATGAAATATCATATCTTATGTTTCTCTTTCTACAGGTCGGAAATTCATGAAAATATGAACTGCGCACGCTGCAATACCAACTATATGCAAGTCGAAGATGGCATGAAAAGTCTGAAAGAGTATGTATTTGAAAGAAGGGTGGCAGAAGATGAATGTCACACTGATCAGTAGGATGTTGATATTGGTGGATTTGCAAAGATTGCTGGATGCTTGAAAAGTTGGAAAAATTCAGAGAAGCAAGTGGGTCATATTTGATAGTTTTTTTAATTAAATTTTCTTGCTCCTAGGATAGTTGTTGTAATTCTGTTTCTTGTAATCCTTTCTTTCCAGCTGGGAAGACCTCTTGAGGAGGACTTAGCAAGCGGGGGGCATCATTCTTCTTCAACTACTGTTCCTGACCTGATTCTTCAAGCTTCAGCTGGTGAAGAGGTACCTTTTGGGTTTCATTCTTTTTCTAGTTTTGCCTTTTTTTTCTTTTTTTCCTTGCTTTGCTTGCCAGCTTTTATAGGAATCATTCTTATCTAAATTAAAGACATTCAATTCTTGTCAACCTAGTGCTGCAGGCAGTGTTTTCATTTAATGCAAACAAAAAGTGGACTCCATAAGCTATTCTTTATCTCGCCGTTCACTTGTTGCGTTCTTTCTGACATTCTACCATAGTTGTACTTGTCATTATTGACAATTTCCTGAAAAGCTTGACTATCTTAACATTCTTGTTTGATTTAAATCAATTCTTGCTGTCATGCATACTTCAATTGAAGAACAAGATCAGTTGTTTCATGCTGACATTAAATTAAGAACTTCTATGCAGTGAACACAGGATAGTTGTTGTCTAAGGGAAATATGCTTTTGGTAGATGGTAAAGCACGTTATGTTATTTGATGCTTTCTACATTACTTCAACCACTTGATACCTAAGGGCAAACACTTGCTGTTATCTATTTGTCTTTTGAATTGTGAACTGAGCTGCTAAAACAGGGACCAAGGGAAATACAACATACGTTCTTTTTTTTCATTGGACTGGATATCTATCTTTTTCAAATGCCTACACAATTCAGGTATGGGAAAAAGTTGAAGGAGTTGAAGAGGGATAGGTGCATAAAATTTTCAATTTTTTTTCTCTCTCTCTCTCTCATTCTCTGGGATGGTATTCTAAATAGAGCTCGCTGCTCCTCCTTGTCCCTTTTTAAAGGTGGGACGAATGTCCCACCTTCTTTCCCATTTTTCCTTGTAACCTAATTTCTTGACTGTTTTGGAAATCTAGATTCTTAGTTTGTTTAGGAAACTTAGTTCCCTAATTGGTTTTTGGAACATACATTCCTAATTTCAGTTGTGGCCCCTCCTCTTTCCTTTTTCTGTAGTAAGTCCTTTTTGGCAAAAACAATTTACTAGAACTTGTTTTCATCAAATAAACTATTCTTCAAGTCTTATTATCTGACCAATTTCAATTTAGATCAACTAGCATGGATGAATTCGTAAACTGCTATAGAGAATTACGAGAGGTCTAACACATGCCAAGGAGGACAATATTGTGTAGATACTCCTTCTAATACTAGTGGCGCAAGATGGTGTACCTTGCCATTGATGCAACAAAAAGGAAGGAAATTCATGTGAAGTTGATGTATCTTGTATTTTCCAGTCGTAAGTCTTAATGTTTTCTGCAATACTGATTTGTGAACTATTTGGAAAATGAAACATGAAGCACTATTCTTCTACTCCTGGTAACTCCTAATTTCGTGAAAAATATGGTTGGTAGTATCTAGTTCAGTGGCATGTTTTGGTTTCAGCTGTGGTTTCTCTGCCTTGTCGACTACCAAGAAGTCACATGCTGCTGTTCTGGTAGCTTCCATTTCTCACTGTTGAGAGCTTATTGCCATTGTGCTTCATCTAGCAGTTCATCGACCAAGAACTAAAACGTGAAACCCATTGCAAGTCACTCAGTCTCATTGTGATGGGACAATGATGCATTCCAGGTTCACTTATGGTATATCACAATATGGCACCATAACTTGCTCGAGTTCATTGTCTATGTTATGCCATTACATGATGGTTCCTATTCTGTCAATCGTGCAACTCGACATTCATGTATTGAGTCACTATAATTTCGTCTATTGTGTTGTAGGATTGTGTAATGTTTTGGAAAAAAGTTTGTTTGCTTGTGAGGGGTTTTTCATGAAAAACATATTTATTTAAGGACCCTGTTAATGATATCACCATATTCCAGGTGATGCTCCCTGCAGCTTCTGATATGTCGAGGGTTCTCATTTAGGGAGACAATGCAGATAATTAAGTGGCTTTCTGACATTGCCATCATTATTATCGTTATTCAGCATTGATATTTTGTGAGGGAATTCTAGCAATCTCTCCATCCTTTACCATGGAATCTGTTAAATGAAGAACAACGATCCCTCTTTTCCATCAAGTAGTGTAATAATTGAGCTGCTTTTATTTAGTCTGATGTGCTATGGCATGCTGCCGCTAGTTAATTTTTGTTGTTCTTTCTAACTAGTTGTATTTGCTAGCAAATCACCATTTTTTTACCTATCTCCATGGGCATAAGTTTGTCGTGTTGGTTTTTGTATATGAATTATTCTTAGCCAGATTCTCTATTATCTCACTAAGACAGCTGATTTTATGCCATTCACCCTTAAACTTGCTTCTAGGTATTCTTTTGATAATCCAGTTTTAGCTACTACCTGTATCTGCTGTTCCTTTTGCTTGGTCTCATGTTCAATTCTTTTTCTGATTCAATAGTCAACGTCAAGGCACTAGTTGTACAAGGAAATCTTTCAGCAGATATTTCTATATGTAATTTATGTTGACAATGTTTAATATTTGTTCTCCCCTAACAATAGCGTCCCTTTCCTGAGATATTTAACGTGTAAAGGCTATATTCATGCATCTTTTCTAGTTATTCACATGATTACTTGTTTTGAAGTTTATTACGCTCTCTTTTCACCACATTATCAGACTGGTCGACCACCAGCATGTCGCATCACGTTTGCAAACGTTTGCCCTGTACCTGCAGGTCACATTTGTCTTTGCCAATCAAGTCGGTGGAAAGCTGGTTCCAGTTGAGCCAATGGAAAGAAAGTCGCTCGTTCCAGAGACCATCCTGATGACACCCCCTATTCCTAGTTCTGCACTTTCATCACATAAAGGTTGTGCCTTGTCCCATTTGGTTGAAGATTCGAGCATCTGTACGTAGAAGGTTGTTTCCTCTAGGTAAACATTGAAAAAGGGAAACTGTCAAACCACGGTGCTTGAATCAGTTGAGCTAGCTCGTCATAATTAAATTACCGATGGGTTTCAGAACAGATGCTTGTCCAAAAGAGATCAAACACCCACTAGAACTATTTCTATCCCATGGCTTGCTTCTTCCCTAGCAAGAAACTCCATCGTGGAATGTCCTACTGGTGTGGAGTTTGATAACTCAAACAAAAAGAAGTTATGCCTTATGTTGGTGTTTAAAATAAAGAAACTTAGAGATTATCTCCTCTTAACATACCTAGCTCATATCAGAAGCAGATCTGCAAGAAAGGAAGCGACATGGGAATATGAGCCAGTAACATAATTGTGTATTTTTGACTGGTTCGAGGAACAAGAAGCAAGCGGAAAACAACACGAACAACAGTCGGGGGGAGCAGGAGCACTTTCCCACCACTGGAAAGTCAAAGCCCGGGAAGCGTTAGGGCGCTCCATGACCCTTCCAAGGCTGCATGGTGCCTGGTGTGAGGCCCCTAATGTATGTCAGCTAGCATATATGTCCCACCTCATTAGCACAAAGGGGATTGATGCCCATTCTGCTCTAGCCAGTGGCTGGTAGCCTACCAGCCATTGGTCGACCTGTGTGCCGTAACCCCGTCGGGTTTGATTATAGTATTGATGCGGTAATTTTTCAACCTTGAGCCAAAGTCAATCAGCTGGTTCTTATCCACTATCCTTGCTAGTGGATGCATTTGTGGATGATTGGTGAACTTGGTTTATGTTGGCCATCTTGCCGACTGAGTGATCGCCCATTTGGCAAATAGAACAGTTTGTAACCATTCCATGAATCTGCCCTAATCTTTATGCCATAAGAAACAATTATACATTGTTCTGTTTGCCAAGCAATGGCCAGACTCTACTTGATTTTCAGTAAAAAACACTTCCCATTAATTTGCAAGGACATCAAAAGGTTTTTAAAGTATGAACGGCACCGAATATGAGTACTTAAAAGCATTAACTTTAGTGTTTAGCCATCCCAAATGGTTCATAAATGGACGTGCAAAGTAGCTTTCCAAAATGTCACTTTGTATGAGTGAACTTCCTTTTGGTTTGATAATTTTTATTGCTATTCGATCTAAAATTTTCAAGATCAAAGACTTACTATGATGCACAAATAAGGTGTCAAATAGTGAGGCTACTTTTGTTAAACAGAGACCATCGAACTTCAGATCGGAGGTTTTTGAGGGAAATTCAAGTTATCTGCCTTGAGGAAAACATCACAAACGGTACTTGCAAGTTAAAGCATTTGAAGATCTCGCTTTCTGGTACCAAACAACTCTAGACCTTGAGAACAAGAGGAAGGGAAGGTGGCTTCGGCTTTTGGTCGGTTGGTGAGATTAATCCTCTTATTCATGCAAATCCATCTTAAGAAAATTTCCTTTTTGGTATTTTATCGTATCGAAAGTGAACCACAAATGCAATAGATGAAGGAAAGCTTGATATAATCTTGGGGCTACCATTAACAAGAGTGTCGTAAAAGCCTTACTATCGAGGGGAACCGGGTCTAATATTGGGTTCAAATTGTTGTCCTTGGAAAGTCGGTGTGGAGACCTTCTCCTTACGGATTTGCATTGCTTGGAAAGTTGGATTCCGATTGCAACTTTCATGTGTACCTCAGATGGATCTATGATGCTTGCTATTGCTTTCCAATGAGTGGGAGGATTAATCTCACTATCTGCAGGGGTGAGAGCCAATGGCTGCCCACAAGGTTCAGAACTGCATCAGTACCAAGTGGGTGAGATCTTAATGTGCTTCAAATGTGCTTCAACTTGCATGCAAGACCCACCCATTTATGATATAGGAACATAACGTCCACTCCCCTCTTCGAAATATGTCCCTGAGCGAAGTAAATACAAGTTCTTATTTTTGTCTAAGTAGAAGTTGTTTTACAAAGAGTACTCCTTTCAAGGCCTGTTTGTTTGCACTTCCAGGAAAAAAAGATTATGGCTTTTAGCTTCCAAGTTTTTCAAATTTGGTAGTTTGTTGGGAGGTGTATTGTTAGGTTAAAAAAAAAAAAGCAAATTCCATGCTTCGTTTGAGCAGTGCACCGACACCACCGTCATCCAATTGCCTTTTGGCTGCCCACCGCTTGTGCACATCGAACTTGAAACTTCATTTCGATCATTTAACTTAGATTCATTACAAGTTACGAACAAAAGGCCAATCCTTTAATAGTCTCACGAACAGTTTACTTTATGCTTTAACCGTGTAGTGCTTTTAGCTTTTGCTTTTCTTCTGATATTAAAAAATGAGAGATATGCGCCCACACAATGAGTTTCGATAGTGAATAAACTGCTCATCAGTTAGTAGACACTATGAAATCAAGTCATTCAGGTGACTTTGCTCAGAATCTTGGTTAGACCTCACAGCATAGGTCGAGTTAGAAAATTTTGGCAAAGAGGCATTAATTATAAAATTTAAATTTTTAAAAGGTATCAATATGTAAATGAGAAAATTATTCTAAAGAATCGATATGTAAATAAGCATTGTTTGTTGGTATGTGTGAGCGATTGCCCACACAATGCTGACACCTGCCTTCGCCTTTACCTCACAGAAACGTAGAGGTTACCAGTAAAATTAAAATTCAATTCCGGTGGTCCAGGCGTGAAGCTATGACTTCTAATTTCCCAGATAATATGGTGGCCAAAGATGCATGCGGCGCGAAGAGGACGCAAATTAATTAATCTCATTGTTATTAAAACAGCACTAGTTGGGCTAAATTTCCCCAAGGTTCGTCGTCCAAACATGGCTGTGCATCATGGACCATCCGATGGATTATCGTGCCCATGAACCGGACAATGAAAAAGTCTAATCTGATAGATCTTGGCCTTCCAACACCAGAATGCCATGAAATTTCTGAGATACTTATTCATTTCATTAGTATTCAAAAACTGGTGTCAGACTTTAATCCTCTGGGTAACTTGGAAAGAGATGAAAAAAATATGAGAGGAAGCAAATAC
The DNA here is from genome assembly GCF_008831285.2 of Nymphaea colorata. Taxonomy (NCBI): domain Eukaryota; kingdom Viridiplantae; phylum Streptophyta; class Magnoliopsida; order Nymphaeales; family Nymphaeaceae; genus Nymphaea; species Nymphaea colorata. The sequence goes on along the minus strand of NC_045140.1, from coordinate 29,077,793 downwards.
TTCATAAGCAAGAAAAATATGCAAGATGCTGCTTTCTTTTTTTTTCCCACTCTTAGTGGCATTATTCTATACAACAAAAATTAGGCCAAGCATTACTTGAATGGGCAGAAGAAAGTCCACGTCTGCACAGCTTAAATATTTGAAGAATAGGGACATATAATACAGAAAGGACATGAGAGAATGTGACAACCAAAATTACTCTTAGGAGGTGACAGAAGATGAGATAAGCTGTTCAGTCCACATCAAGCCATACCTCGCGCAGAAGCTGGTACCTGGTAGTATTTCCCCTAACACTAGTGCTGATATCTTCTAGTAGGGTGGGCCCAGCGGCAGGGTCCTTTGATGGTGAAGCTGGCACCTTATCGATGATGGATGTGAGTGATGAATCAAGCTCGTCAAGCTCGTCATCGCTTATATGACATTTTCTTAAAACCAAGGAAGTGTTCTTTTTAAGTTTAATGTGGCTTTGCGCATCTCCTATGACGGTGGAGACAGATGATGCTGGTGGTGGTGAATACTTGACTGGAGCTGCACTACATGCATAGCTGGTTATTTGCTCAGTTCTGGGTTGAAATTGACTTGAACGCAGTCCTAGGAGTAAACTGTACCTAGTTTAGAACTTTAGATGGCTTTGAAAATAGTCTTAAATGAGCCAATATAGGTAACTAAAAGTACTTTAATAAAGATGATACTCGTAACTACTTGAGCAGAACACGGCACCTCAACAAGCATAAGCACAAAGAAACAAGGAACAGAAGCTCAAGATGGAGTCAATTTATGTTCTTAAGAGCCAATCATAAGCTTACTAGCTAATCAATTACATTCACTATCAAATTCCAATCGTCATGGGAATGTTTTAATTTCTTATGCCCAGACACTGGCTTGAGGCTGGATTTATCATGTGATCCTTGAAATAATTGGCATCCCAGTTAGGAGAAGATCTCAGATTATGAGATCAAGAATACAAGATGTCTAAAAAAACATGATGGACACGGTTCTCAGATCCTGTCCTTAAAGGTATGTTCAGTCTTGAGGGCAGAGAACTCAAATTTCCCTGAGGATGTTCCAAGAACGGTGAAGAAATAGTGAGTCCAGAAATAATTGCCAACATAGCTAAATATTGAAATCCACAAACTGGCCTACCACAGAGTTATAGTACAAAAATTAGGTGGTTAAGACAGAGTGACAATTACAAAAATCTGGGTGCTCAAATTGTGGTGGACCAAATCAATATGTTGGCTTCAGCAGCATTCTGCTTACCAAAAGAACAAGAAGCATCAAACTTGCAATGAGCATCAAAAGGAGATCAACTGATTGGCCACTCTAAATGACATATCAGGAATTCATCATAGTTCACATTGCCTTCAATTTTAAAAAGTTAATTATAGCTGAATTGCACTTAGAACAAATATATAGACATATGATTAGCAGCATTCACATATGCATGTTATTATTTAGTCAGTATCCATCATCCAGAACAAGGACAACTTTTGGAATAATATTTTCAAGAAACTAAGTATTCATGTTAGAAATAAGCCAAAATCATACATTGTAAATAATGAAGAATTTGTTTCAACTTTCAATAGCCTTAGGTTTTCTGTCTCATTCATTTAATCAAGAAAAGAACCTTCACAAAATGGACAGAGCAACTGAGAAAGGTCTTTTGTCAATATCATTACCTACGACAATCCTATATGCAAAACAGATCATGCTGTGGCTATCTTCATTGTCTCTTGTGTTTTCATGTTATGTCAAGCATAGAGGCATTGCCAAAAAGTGAATCTTCATCACTCGTTAAATGTTTGAAGTGTAAATTTGTCCAAAAATTTCTGTCAATCTCATAAACTAAATGACTATCATTGATAGGATAAAAACAGTTTCAAATTCCTACAAGGCATCATCTACGTACAGATTGTTACATCATCAGGTTCTAAGAGTTTAGCAGGATAAGACACTGACCTTTACCCAGTAACGGTCTTTCCAATGTTTGCCACCATCTTCCTGAAAGAAGCATCCTGAAGTCAATTTTTTGGAGCCACGAATAACTACTTAAAAAGCTCAAGCTCAAAGTGCAGAACTTCAAGAAGTACTTGAATCTAATAACTAATATTTCTTGCTGAAAGGTGTAGATACTACTTTTGGTTGTTCCCACTATGAAGCCATCAAGTAGTCAACAATGGCCCACACCTCTCATTTTGTGAAGAGTCAGTACCCACCTAGAACTTCTTTTGGTGAATATGCATGTTCTCAATTGCTCTGAATACTACATTTTCAAAGAAAGTCAGGTGATTTCCCAAATGAGTCTAAGATATTCTTCAAGACACCAAAGATTTAGAATAGAAAAAAGGTTAGATTTGACTATATCTGCTTGATTGCATCGTTAATTAGCAACTACAGTTATCAATCCCTGAGGAAACACATTCAAAGCCTGAAATTCTAAAGCTTCCTTTAGCCTTGACTTCTATTCAGATATATACCCCGACAGGTAGAAGTTCTTACAATTAAGTGTCAATTATTTCACAATTTAATCATTTGTTTCCTTTCACTTTTCCAATATTTATCCCAAAAGGAAGCTCACAATTTAATCAATTGTTTCTTTTCACTTTTCCACTATTTTCACCTCCTTCTACAGTGTTTCTTTCTTCTTTCTCTTCAGCCTCTTCTTCAACTTTTAAATCACCTATATCTATTATAACACCATTGCTGACTGTGTCTGAACCAGCCAGAATTCTTCCACCTTCTTTGCAGTCATAAGTTTTTTGTCCTACTGAGTTGCCTGATGCAATGTCACTGTTATCCCCTGCAACTTCCAGCACCATCATTTTTGTGGCAGGATTGTTTGCAGTTATTTGATTGTCTGACATCTCTGAAGTGAAACCATACTCGGACATTCTCCACCCTCTTTGTAATCATAACATTTAGGTCTTGGTGAGTTCCCAGACATGATCTTGCTATTATCCCCTGGTGCATTCTGCATCATCCCCTTTGAAATGAGACTGTCTACATTTATGTGGTTATGTGCATTATCCAAACCAGTGTCTGCAGGTCCTTTTCCATGTTCTTTGTAATCATGAACTTCTTGTACCACTTCAGTGTGCATTACAGTCTTATCATTGTCACGTGGAGCCTTCAGCACTACTACTTTTGTGTTGACACCATTTCCAATAGTCCTGTTGTCTCCCATCTCCAAACCTGTGCTACAAGGTTCTTCTCCGCAATTTTTGTGTTCATGATCTATTCTTCTGTCACTCTTTGCAGTCATTTGGTTTTCTGCCATCTTGGAGGCAGCATTTCATTTTTCAACGTCTTTATCAAAATCTTTTGGTACTACTGGTGTGCCTGAGGCAACCTCATTACTTTACCCTAGAGTCCCTTCACTCAGCACCCTTGCATTGAGAACATTGCACTATTAGCTAGTCTAGCTTCAGCATCTACATTATCAGTATCTGATAATAAAGAGCCTGTGCGTATAGCTAATGATATGTCTGAAATTATGTTCTGTTACAAATGTGCAGATTCGACTGTCCATTAATTTCTGGGCACTCACTACCTAACGATACTTCTTCCAATGTCATTTTAGATGATTTTCTATGATCTGGAGTAAAAGCTTCATTTGAATTACTTGTTCCATTTACCTTCATAGACAGGTTCAGGTCAGGCTCTGCCGACACTTCTTTTACAAGAAAGTCATTTTTCCTATCAGCCTTTGCTGAGTCCTCAAAAGATTTTTCAGCATTCTGTTTTTGCATAAAATTCCAAAATCAGAACGCAGAAGAACTGGTTCTTTTTGGAACCCACATTAGTCACGTAACAAGAAAAGACATATATACAATCATCTGAAGTCCAACAAGCCTACTTTAGGTGCAGTTTAATTCAATTAATTCTTAATACTGCCAAGATCATAATGAAAAAATATCAACAAACACAGTTGATAGAGTGTATGCAAATGCAACTTTCTGATGGATAGAAGGAAAAAAAGAAGAAGATGTATATTTTTTAAAAGCAACTATACTGTCAGCAGTTGATACTGCATGCTTACAACCTTAGTGACGCATCTTCTACACACTAAATAGTAAATAAGCTTCCAAGGATTAGGTTTTATAGAATACTACCAGAAGAAATAACTAAATGAAGCAGAACAATGGCATATAAGTACTAGCTTTCCCTTTTGATAGGTGATTGTAAGCCTTTCCTACCGCTTACAAACATGCATCTACAAGGCAAGTTTCACTTGCATTCAGTGAAAGTTCTTTGCACAAATAGTTATTCCACAGGAAGGGAGACTTAACATTCCCACCACCCTCATAGTATATGAAGGAAAGCATGCGGTTCCTACCAGTGCTAGAGGATCTTTCAACACAGAAAGCACTCCAACTCCTGCAGACTGCATGGTACCATTGAGAAGTGTCACACCCCGACCTTTTGACACTCAAACATTTTTTTTTTCTAACATCAAACATTGAGGTGTGACTACACAACAGTTCAAAAAGAAATGAACCAAGCAATTCAAAACAATGGGGCAAGTTTTCCATTATGTTGTATTTCAGTTCAACTGTACATTTGACAAAAATGCCCCAAACTGTATAATTGATGCCTAACAAAAACAAGACATCAATAAAACCAAAATAAAACATGCTGGCACTACAAAAACAAAACGCAAAACCTCCCCAGTAGGATGTGAGTGTAGCCATCCGCTCAGCCTTCTGCCCCGGGTCCGCCAAAACCTGAAAAGGGAAACAATTGAATGCTTAGCCTTCGCAGTATGGCGACAAGCCAGGGAAAAGTCCAAACCCTCTTAGGTAGGGCTCAATTATACAAGCAACATCTGAACAATCTATCATTACATCGTGTCAGGACACGACATGCAAAAGCCACTCAATGGTTACAATAACATAATTTTATTCACATGCAAGGCATGCTCAAACATGTCACCTGCATTCATAGGCACAACAGTCACATGCACATCAATCCTGTACATTTCAATCACATACATTTCAGTTTCATTACTATCAGTGAATTTACAGTTCCTGTGGGTGCAAACACAGGCACGTGCACACTGCGGGCGGCCTATAGCCGAGAGACAACCCTCGTGGTGGCCCAAAACAGTATGGATCCATCTATCCGCTGCAGCGGTAGAGCACTCATCCATGGATGTGTGAATTCCAAGGAGAGATACTCAGCCTTCCCTAGGACACCCAGGTTGGGAAGGCGGGAGCCTACGCACCAAGCACATCACACAACAGAACCCTGGGGCCTTGCACCGCCTGCGCTCCGAATAGGCGAGACCAGTGGCGAAAGCGGGACAACTCCCAAACACATAGTCACATCCCACTGGCCTCTCATCTCTTATTCTTTCATTCTTATACTTATACTTGCACAAACACACTTAACTGGCTAGCTCATGGGGTTGATTCACTTCACGAGTGAACCCACACCTCCAATTGCCTTCTCACGAGTATTACACATAACAACAACAGTTTTGGCTAGCCGTCATAACAAAATGGGTACAACTACCCTCTGTGCAATCATTTGCATCATTGCCCGTGGCAATGTGTATTAAATAAACATAACATTCACATTTATTATTATAACAATCACATCTTTGAAAACTTAGCCAAACCACAGAGAGTAGTCTCGATCTGTGGTGGGCTCGTAGCTGTCCTATGCAATTATCATTCTATGATGCTTTCTAATGCACAATTGGGGTCGAGGAGACACTCGACTCGATACCCCGCCTCATCTGTCCTAAACAGTTATCAATTCTAGCATGCACATGCAAATGTGTAACATTTCAAAAAAATTACTATAAGCCTTTCTAAACAATTCATATCATATATCAATTCATGTACATGCATACACACATTCATTCACAGAACAATCAATCAATTCACATCACAAATCCTAGGATCCCATGATCCTAGGAACACACATTCACACACTTGCCCAAGCAGGGATTTGCCTGGAAAGAAGCCATACCTATGGCGTGCTCACAACACTCTTCAAAATGCCTTGAACTTCGAATCAGGTAGCTCAAGGTCGACGGGACGTGCCCGGTGCACCTAAAAACATAAACAAAAGATAAGATTTCTACTATTTATAATCACATTCCAAGCAAGTACAAAACAAAAGCATTGAGGCGCGTGTCATCGCCTCAAGAGGGTGTCGACGACTAGTGTCGACCTACAAGCTCTCCAATAGGCCACTTCCCAACCTCTTGCCGTTGCATGCTACCAACGTCAAAACACAATGCTTCAATCACTCCATCCTTAATACTTCTTACATGCTTTCTATAGTTAAAGCGTCTACCCCAAAGATACATCCAATATATGTATTCTTCCCTAAATAACGCCAAAATACATTTATTCACAAAAGCATGCTCCACGTGCTCGCAACAACGGTTCTAAATCTTCCCCACAACATCTCAATTTTTACTATGCTTCCCTATTGCTTCAAAAATTAACCCATCATGCGCAAATGGTCATTATAGCTATGAATCAACGCTTCTCCAACATAATCCTACTTTTCCCCGAAAAGCAAAATCGCTAACATGCATCCCAAAACATCAATTCTAAACTCTAACATGCATAAACGATAATTATACATGCTCTACTATATAATATTCGATAAATCTAAGCTCAAGAAGTCATGTCTGGCCTTGAACTCCGAATACTAGTTGTTTTCTGCTTCAAAAACTCTTGAAAATATTAGAAAACCCTGAGCTTAATCAAATAACTCCCTTAATTTTCAACATTTTCTTATCAAGATAATCTATGACCACCTATTCAATGTTTCCATTTAAGCCAAATTCTTGTTTGAGAATATACATACTATGTTGGCCTACTAGAGCATTAATTTTAAGAAAATTAAAGGGAAAAACCAGCAGATATTTTGAGAATTTATTCAAGCTACTTGTTCCATCTTCTTTGTCTATTTCCATCTATTGAATTGTTTTTTCTTCCACCTTTTAGTCACTCTTTCAGATTTCCTGCTACTTTCACTCGGTCAAAGGCAAAAATAATGCCCTCTATGAAAAACATTCAAAGCTGTGAAATTCAAAAGTAGTGTCTAAAAGAAAATCTCTAATGCTTTAATCCAGGAAGGCAGATGTAATCAGTAGCCATTTACAAATTTACTACGGAAAATTTTCCATTATATTGATTGATTATTTTTTGAATAATAAAAGAGTACAGAAACTAATTTTCTGTTTCTAGGTAAAGCAGTGGATTAAGCTCTGTTTGTGCGTTATATTGTTCCTTTCAGGTTTAACTGGAGATGGACGTGAAGCAATATGTGTCAAAGTGATGGGGAAAAAGTAGCAGAGGCAAGGAAAAAATAACATTAACATCTGCCACAGTTAAGTTAACGTAGGATAAGCCTGGCCATGAAAATCTCCACAAACAAAGTATGTGCTTCTAGTAACAAGGATGGCCTGTAGCCGTAGGTTGGTGCCTCCACTTATGAAGAATGTAATTGGTGGCATTTCACCGCCTGATATTGGTAAATTTTCAACGTACACCAATTTTTTTAGGAAAAACTTTACTAAACCGTACTTATTACAGTGAGGCGGGCAGCTGGCACAGGTGACCAATGAGTCTAACATTGCTCCACTTACCTCATCAAGTAGGAATTAGGTAGAAAAGTATCGAAATCTTATTCTGATCTATGTTTCAAAATTCAAAGTGACCAATGTACATTGAAGATCTCTCAAGGTTTTTTTCTTGTTTTTCTGCCGCTGCTGCTAGTGCTTTTGCAAGCATTACTATGTATGACTCGTTGACTATTACTACTACTAGTACTATTTTGCCGCTGCTACTGTTAATTTTTTAGTTTGTGAGTGGTTGCTTTCTTATTGTACATCCATCTAATCAAAGTTAAATGATAGCAACCTAACTCCAAGGTTATGCTGAACACATGTTCCTATGTCATTTTTGGTTCCTTATTTGTGTCTGTTTAGCCACTAGTATAACACATGTTTTATACTTGGAAGTTCAGAAACATCTTGATAAATCACGGGTACCCAATGTAAAAGTGGATTCTGCACTAAAATTTTTCTCTTCTGCCTGTTTTTGATCTGAAATTAGGTTGAGGCAATGAACTTGCTTACTCTGTTTTATCCTCAATCCTTTTCCAGAGAAAGTTTTATGTGCCATTCTCACATTTACGTTGAATGATCTGCAGTTCCCGTACCATGAGTTTGTAGATGGCTCAGCAATGTACAGAGTGGGATCATTGTTCTATGCAATTTACTTTATAGTTAGCTTCCCCATGTTCATAAGGTAAGATACTGACAGAAAAAATATTGTGAAGCTTTGAGATTCTACATCATTTATAATTTCTTTTACAAATAGAGTTTTGTTCTTTTCTTTTGCAAGACAACATATGCTTCTAAATTTCAGTTTAAAATGCATATCTTACAAAATAGCACATATGCAACAGATGCACACACACACATTTATCTCGTCATTTGGGATTTTCTGCATCTTTAGAATGAAGAATACATAAAAAGTATGAAAAGCTGTTTAGGAAGCAAACCCTGCTCACCATTATTTTGCAATTACCCTATCTTGGACTACTTTTTGGTCTTCAAAGTTATTTTCTTGCTCCTGAATTTGATTAAAAACATGTAGATGGTCTTGCATGTAGTTTAATGGTTATTGAACTATCCCAATGGATAATGATGCCTAATTGCCAGCAAATTCTAGCTAAAGCAATTTATGAAAAAGGAAAATGTTGCAATCAAATGGGCTAATGAACTTATTTATGAGCAAAATGTTCTTGCTTCTGTGTATATGCATTGTGTATTTTTTTAACTGCTTTTGCTCGTACTGTTGTAAAACTGATTGTGTTTGTAAATGGAAAGTAGAACTGACACGTGCGAATATCTTTTATAAAATAGTGTACCAACAAGTTTCATGATATTGAGAGATTTCATGTGAAAATGAGGAGAATATGATAAGAATTCATTTTGGTGAGGATGTTGCCAAAGCTTCATGAAGTTGAGCATGATGGCATTTTGATCATATTGATTGTTTGTGGAAATTTCTTGAACATGAGATGTTGCAAATTGCAATACAGCTAGAAAACATGCGGATATCACTTTGCTGGTTTCACGAAGATGAGAGCAATATGGTTGTGATGCATATGTACTTCATGAGATGCATTTTTGCTTTGTGCTTCTTATTAGTGATTTGCTTCTGCCCTGAGATTCACTTTACATGCTATTTATAAAATTCCTCCTTTGGAAGGTGATGTTAAAAGCAGGAAAATATGAGCTTGTTCACAAGTTTTTTGGAAAAATGAGAAAAAGAGGACTTGCTCCAAATTCTCACACATATAAAGGTGACGTCATCTTTACTTTTTGGAAATGCATTTCATAGATATTACTCAAGGCTAAAGTATGTGTTCTTCCTTTAACTTCTCAGTTCTTGTGACTGCCTGTTGGAGAGAAGGTAAGATAGACGATGCTGTTGAAGCAGTTTTGGATATGGAACGGAGGGGAGTAGTTGGGTCGGCTAGTGTGGGAATCCTCAGATGATGATTTCAAGGAACAAAGTAATGCAATGTAAGCATCTCAAAAATCATGTTATTGTCATTGTCTCAATCATATCTTTAGAACTACTATGCAATTTTGGAAATCTATTGTTAAAGAATGTGTTCTTTGATATGTATTAAATGGAAACCAGTTTTCAGTTGAGCCACTTAGGTTGGAATTGCCACATTATTTAGCATTCATAAACTTTTTTTGGATTTTTGAATCTTTCTCATTAACCTCACACGGCACTAGCGTAAAGGTTTGTAATTTTGCTTGCTCAATTGTTCTGATTTTTTTTTAGGTGTGATTTTATGTCTTGTAGTTAATAAAAAAATAGGATTCAACTCAGTAAGTAAAGGTTCACTCCATTTTATGGGTGTGTTTCTATTCTCCTTGTATAAATGGCCATTTTTTTGCTATTATTGAATTATTGAGCTTAAAATGCAAGGAAGGATCAATTAGATAGGTGGGGATAGAGTAGATAGATTGTTTGCATTTGACTTTTAAATTTAATTGTTTAATTGATTGTTAATTTCTTTTTTATTTTGTCATCCAATAATTTTCAGATCAATTTTCTACCGAACCAACCTATGTTGTCTTCCATTCACCATCTTCTTTAGAGTAGAATTCCTTCCTCTTGATGATATATTATTTGATGTCAAGATTTTTTTTGTTAAAGTGATAATTTTCAGTTTTGTTTGAAAACATTTTAAAAGTGTCTTCTCACACCATGATGTGGCTTTGCTTTATTCTCAGTACCTCCTTGTGTAGAAGAATAAAATTTCAAGTTTTTGTCGCCAAACAATGGAAGAGGAAAATTGAAAAGATCCATGATATGAGCAGTAAGGAAACGTCCTGTGAAGTTGAGAAAGTCAAGACTAGGAAATGCTATTGACTCTGGTAATCAAGCATTTGCAAGGAAAATATCTTGAGAGAGAAGCCAAAATGCTTTGTAAGATCTTGGAAGATAGCAAAATGAAAGTTGAGAGATGGGCTCGGGGCTTGTGTAGTCGTTCCTCTGGGTCAATAATCAAGAGTACCGGGTAGACATATAGGTGATTTATGTCTATACCGCGAAGGTAACGACTTATGAACCTTTGGCTCGTTGAAAACCTGCAAGGTGAAGCGGGTTGGATACGCGACAAAGCTACACACAACCACCAAAGGGGTGGAGCTTCGTAGTAGCCTTTGGGGTGGTGAGGTATTCCGTCAAAGGTGAAGGTCGGCCTAAAAAAAAAAATCAAAGACAAAAAAATCGAAAGACAAAAGCTGAATGCAAGAGAAAGAAAGAAAAGAAAATAAGAGGAAAAAAAAGCAAAAGGTCTCTGGCAAGAGATTAAAGGCATGAAGGCTGAACTTGCAGGAATTGAATGTGACAATCTTTGGTAGATGTGTGATTCTAGGGTCAATATCTTCTTCTATTTTTGATTACCTAACATGCTAAGGATGATTCATTTATGTTCATATTTTGGAAATTGAAAGGCATCCCTTCTAAAGATTTGACGGCATTGACGCGAAATGAATCCTAATGCTTGTACGGTACTATGTGTAAATGAAGGCCATATTATTTGCCCAACACAAGCACTCATGCTTATTAGTTAAATTGATCGCTTTTGAATTATTTTAAAGTAAAAACTTGACATCTCTAATCATAGGAGGAACTAACCAATCTCCTTTGGTCTTGAAAGTCATTTCATTGCCTATCCCCTTTGGCTTTGAAAGATGTTGGCCATTCCATTACCAAACCATTAGTCCATTCATGGGATAGATGAAACTCCTCAAACCTAGTCAACTCCTGTTGAGTGTGATGAATTTCATTTTCTTTGTCTCAAATATCATTTGGCATAAATTATTAAGGCTGGCCCATTATTCCATCTTAACCGAGTGTCTTCAACATAACCCAGTCTTAGGATTGAGCCTGTCATAGAAAACCTCTTATCTCTTTTCAAAAGGACCAGTCAATTTTGAACTCGATTTTGAACTATGACATTTTTCAAAGGTTCTATTCGTTGAATTTGCATGAGTTTTGGGTTTTATGTCCTCGGGTCCTTCATGGTTTTAGACCCAGGTTAGTAGTCGGATTCTTTCTTCTTGTGTCACGTTAGTTGAATAGATCCTTTAGTTAGCTCTTGCACATGTCCAGGATAGGTTAAGGTCATTGCCTTGATTTGTTTTCAGTAGGATCTTATTTTGATTTAGTTTGATTGTTTAGTTTGTTGAGTTGGGCAATTGCTGGTTTGATTTTATAGTAGTTCAATCTTGCTTATTTTCTGCTTTAATAGTTTCCAACTGGGTTGTTTAGGTGTTTTGTTGTTTTAGTTGCTTGGTTTTCAATTTTCAATGCATTCACTTGTGTCGCAGACCGACTATCCCTCGGCGTCATGCGGGCGAAATACGCCTGAAAATGTCAGCCCGAGAGAACTTGATTCTTTTGGTAAATATAATCTCATCAAGTTCATGGGTTCGTGTGTCACATTCTGATAGAGTCTTTGAATTGCATATCGTACATTGCTTAAGTTTGTAGGTTGGTTGACTGAATATCTTTGACAAGAACTTCGCATCTCACATCTAACTTGGTTATGATAGAATCATGTCTTTGCTGACATGGAAGCCTACATTCTAAAAATGTGCGAAACAATTTTGTTCATTATCCAACTCAGTTAGTGTTTGGTAACATGGAAGCCTACATTTTAAAAATATGCCAAGGTTTGTCTCTGGAGTGCTAGAAAAGTTTTGTTCTTGTTGCCTAATATGTGAGTGTTTTTTGAACCTTAAGGACTGTCCTTTTTATGACCAGAGAACTGTGGTACATGCTATTTAGTTACTTGGAATTATAAGAATCGTGCCTGTTGACGGGTTTTTCTGTACGGGTCCGGATCCGTACCCGATCCGGTTTGTCCTAATTAGGACTACTTATGTCTCTGTAAACCCTAATCTTCGTGTTAATGAAGTTTCTAAGAGTTATGTCTCTGTCAACCCTAATCTTTGTGTTAATGAAGTTTCTAAGAGAGAGTGTCTGGCTGCTAGTGGGCGTCAGACCTCCTCACCCGTGGTTTTTCTTCCCTCGTGTTGAGGGTTTTCCACGTTACCTTGGTGTGCTTTCTTCTACTCTCGTGCATACTTTAATTCTACATGGTATCACAGCCGTGAAGTTCTGACGTTATTGGTTGGTTATTCATTTTGGTTCGTGTTGGAGGAGTCATCGCCCGGCACTGTTCATCATGCACGCACCAGGAGCCTCTCCTGTCACTGTTCATCGCACGTACCAGGAGCCTCTCCCGCGTGCACCTCGGCCTACGCCTGACCCCCGCGTCCAGCGTGCAGCGCTGTTGCACCTCGCCCGACGCCCGCATTTAGCGACGATCCACCCAGCGTCGCTCTGGTAGCGTCGCTCTGCCTCTGCCTCCGTCAGCGTCCATCTCCCGTGAGGTTTCGTCTGAACTGGTTCATTCCTTTTTTTCGTCGTTCCTCCTCTGTTTTTCTGGCAACCAGTTCCCTCAGTTTCGTCCAGTGATCTGCTTCCACTGGATTCTCCCTATCCATTGCTCCCTGCCGCCACCGTCGTTCTCTGCTGCTGCCGTCAGTGATCTGCCACCCGACGCTGTTGCTTCTGCCGCTTCCACCACATCCCGCCGCTCCTGTTGCTCACGCCGCTTCCGCCGTTGATCCACAACACTCTACCCCGTGGCAGCCGCTTCTGATTTGTGATCATGGCTGACTCGTCTTCCTCTTCGCTCAATACCAACCTACCTGATGTTGTGTCTGCGCAGACTGATCATGTACCGGTTCAGGTTACTACCATTCAAATTACCAAGGAGAACTATTCACGATGGTCTGCTGCAATTACTATGGGGATTGCTGGGCGATGACACATTGCCTATGTGAATGGGAGAAAGGTTGAACCTGCGGTAGATAGTATTGCTTGGGATTCATGGTTTCTTGAAGTCAACCAGGTAAAAACCTGGATTGTTAATTGAGTGTCCCTTGATATCCAACCCCTCATTCTTTGCAAGAAGACTGCAAGGGATATGTGGATCATTTTGGAGCAGATGTATGGTCAAAAGAAAAGGAAAGTTCGTGTGTATCAACTTATGAAGGATGTATATTCCTTGCGACAAGGTGTTCTCTCAGTTGCAGACTTTTATGCAGCACTGAAATCGAAGTGGGAGGACCTTGACTATCATTCTGATATTACATGGAGGTGTCCTCATGACCAAATGCAGTATATGACCGACCGATAAATGGGAGAACAGGGTATTCCTTTTCTTATCTGGACTGAATGATGATTTTGAAAATATAAGGAGTCAGATTCTTAACTCTGACGAATCATTTAGTATTGAAGATGTCTATTCCAGAGTTGAAGCAGAAGAACAAAGAAGGATGCTCTCTAGTGGACGAAAGGGGGAAGAACAGTCTGCCTATGTTAGCCGTGCCCTTGTGGGAACTCCTCGTTCTTCCTGAAAGTGTACACATTGCAAAAAGGTTGGGCATACTAGAGATTTTTGTTGGGACCTGCATCCAGAGAAGAAGGATAGTAGAGGGAGGCCTTCTAGTGGAAAGAAGCCTATATCGTCTGCAACAAGTCTGAGTGATGGAAAAGGTTCTATTTCTGCAGAACAGATTCGTGAGCTGCGTGCATATCTGAGCAAGATTGATGTTGGTCAGGCAGATACACAAGATGAGGTGAAGATCAATCAGGCATTGGCCGTTTCAGGGGCAGAAGGTACTTCTTATATGGGTGAATGGATTGTTGACAGTGGTGCCACTCATCACATGACTGGCAACCCCAAGCTTTTCCATGACTACAAGCTATCCTCGGAAAATGAACGTGTGTCCCTTGCCGATGGTTCCTTTACTTCTGTGGCAGGGAAAGGGAGTCTTTCCTTGTTAAATAATTTTTAGTTCATGATGCCTTACATGTTCCCCATCTTCCCTTAAATTTGTTATCTGTTAGTAAGATTACCAAGGACCTGAAGTGTGAACTTATCTTTTCTGAAAAACATTGTATTTTGTAGGACTTGGTGACAAGGAAGAGGATTGGGATTGGTTTGGTGTCTGATGGGTTATATCGGCTTCCCATACGCGTTGCCACAGCTCTCATGTCAGTAGTCAGCAGGACAGAGAAAAAGGAGGAAGAGTGTCGTCAGTTGTTTTTATTTTGGCATGAACGCCTTGGTCATCTCCCATTTGGGATTTTGAAACATTTGTTCCCTGAACTATGTTCTAGTTTAAACATTTCCATGTTATCATGTGATGTGTGTCTGTTTGCGAAGCATGTTAGACCTTCTTATCCAATTTCAAATAGTCGTTCTAATAAAGCTTTCTCCTTGGTTCATTTTGATGTGTGGGGGCCTTCGGGCATTCATTCTCGTGGTGGTTTTCAATACTTTATAACTTTTATAGATGACTATTCAAGATGTACCTTTGTGTATTTGATGAAAGATCGTAGTGAGGTGCCTCATATTATTGAAACTTTCATCCTCCTAGTGGAGAACCAGTATGGGAATTCTATCAAGAAATTTCGGTCTGATAATGCTCGTGAATATATGTGTCTGACAGTTGAAGAATTCTTTAGAAAGAGGGGGGGATTGTGCATGAGACATCCTGTAGTTATACCCCCCCTCAAAATGGGGTTGCTGAGAGGAAAAATCGTCAATTGCTCAATGTCACCCGAGCCATATTGTTCCAAAGAAATCTCCCAAAATACTATTGGGGAGATGCTATCCTTACTAGTGTCTACTTGATTAATCGCATGCCTAGTCGTGTGTTAAAGGGTCGGACTCCCCACTCTATGCTTCCAGGGAGTAGTCAACCTTTTCATCTTCTTCCTCGAGTCTTTGGCTGTGTGTGTTTCATACATAACCACAGCCCAAGTGTGAAAAAACTTGATCCCAAATCTATTCAGGGCATCTTTCTTGGGTATTCTTCCACTCAAAAAGGGTATAAATGTCTAGATCCCACCACTAGTCATCTTCACGTTACCAAAGATGTCACATTCTTGGAACATGTCTCCTATTTTGGTGAGAATCCTCTTTAGGGGGAGAAGTTAATGTCCAAGGAAGAGTATTCTCCCATACAGGAAATTCAGTTTACAGACTTTATGGATTACAGGCGTGAAGAGAGTACTGCTGCCAAGGCACTTGACAAAGGTGAAGAGGCGACGACTACTGATGTACATGAACAGGAGAAGGAGGGAGAGCATCCTATGGTGACAGAAGAAGAGGGTAATCGTATGTTTGGACAGGTGTATTCCAGGAGAAGAGCTTGTACTGACAAGGTGATTAATGATGAGGAGGTCACACCAAATCCCAATCTTACTTCTTCCTTGGATGATCCAAGTCGTGTTCAGAAGCAAGATGTTGGAAGAGAAATTCAGACTGATAAAGAAAAGGAGGATCTTCCCATTGCCTTGAGAAAGGGTGTCAGGTCATGTACCCAGCACCCCATTGGTAACTTCGTATCTTATTCTAGATTGAGCACTGACTATAAATGCTTTGTATCCTCCTTGGCTATGGTTGTGATCCCCAGGAATGCTACAGAAGTCAGGGTGACACTAAGTGGTCTCATGCAATGAAAGAAGAGATGGAAGCCTTAGACAGAAATCAGACATGGGAGGTGGTTGATATTCCTGAAGCAGCCCATTTGGTTGGGTCCAAGTGGGTCTACACTATTAAGTACAAACCAAATGGGAACATTGAGAGGTACAACGCACGATTGGTGGCCAAGGGGTTTAGTCAGAAATATGGGATCGACTACCTAGAGACGTTTGCTCCAGTTGCAAAGATGAAAACTATTAGAGTTATTGTTTCATTGGCGGTGCTGAAGGGTTGGGAGATGTGCCAACTTGATGTGAAAAATTTCTTTCTCAATGGAGATCTCGAAGAGGAGGTGTACATATGCATGCCACCAGGTTTTGAGAAACCTGGAAAATGTTGTAAATAAGAATAAAGCTTTGTATGGGCTAAAACAGTCTCCCAAGCATGGTTTGAATGGCTCAGACTTGTTATGAAGAAACATGACTACAAACAAGGAAATGGAGATCATACACTGTTTATAAAGAGAATAGAGAGTAAAGTTACTCTATTGTTGGTTTATGTTGATGATATGATTGTTACGGGTGATGATAAGGAAGACATAGCAAAATTAAAGGGTTTACTATCTACTGAATTTGATCTAAAAGATCTTGGTAAGCTGAAGTATTTCCTTGGTATTGAAATTGCTAGATCAGGTACAACTCTTGTACTTAATCAAATGAAGTATACCTTGGATCTACTGAAGAAGACAGGAAAACTGGGGTGCAGACCAGCCTCTACTCCTATAGATGCTGGGCATAAACTTGGTAGCAAAGATGGAGAACTGTTGTGTGAAGAAGCTAAGGGGAGATATGAACGTCTAGTTGGCAAACTGATTTATCTCACTCTGACTAGACCTGATATCACCTTTGCGGTAAATGTGATGAGCCAGTTCATGCATGCACCTACAGATGTGCACTTGAAGGCTGTAGATAGAATTCTGTGCTACTTGAAGAAGAATCCCGGGAAGGGACTTCTATATGTGCAACAAAGATCTATTGAAGTTGAAGGGTATTCTGATGCAAACTGGGCAGGCTGTGTTGACACCAGAAGATCTACTTCAGGGTACTGCATCTACTTGGGGGGGAATTTAACTGTTTGGAGAAGCAAGAGGCAAGATGTGTGTTCCCGCTCAAGTGCAGAGGTTGAATATAGGGTTGTGGCTATGGGGGTATCAGAACTGTTATGGCTGAAGATCTTACTGACAGATATTGGAATGGAGATTGAAGGGCCTATGAGGATGTATTGCAATAATAAGTCTGCAATTAACTTGGCTAACAATCCAGTTCTTCATGATTGAACAAAGCATGTGGAGATTGACCGTCATTTCATCAGAGAAAGAATTGATGCTAAGGAATTAACGCTACCATACATGAAGTCTGAAGATCAAACTGTTGATATTCTAACCAAAGCCTTAAGTGTAACTCCATTTGAGAGGAATGTATCCAAGTTGGGCATGTTTGATATGTATGCCCAACTTGAGGGGGAGTGTTGACGGGTTTTTCTGTACGGGTCCGGATCCGTACCCGATCCAGTTTGTCCTAATTAGGACTACTTATGTCTCTGTAAACCCTAATCTTCGTGTTAATGAAGTTTCTAAGAGAGAGAGTGTCTGGCTGCTAGTGGGCGTCAGACCTCCTCACCCGTGGTTTTTCTTCCCTCGTGTTGAGGGTTTTCCACGTTACCTTGGTGTGCTTTCTTCTACTCTCGTGCATACTTTAATTCTATAGTGCCTTTTAAAAATGTCATGCTTCTTCTCTTCTTCGCACCAATCTTTTCTTGTTCTTGGTTAATAATAGCATTTTGTTGTGCTAATTCTCTTTCGTTAGATTTTTCATTTTGTCCCATTGTTGAATGAGGAAAGCAAAACTCCTCGTTTTGGCCTCTTTCTTAGTTGTGGTGTTCGTTGTTTCTCACCTTACCTATTTATTTATTTATTATTTTATTTCTTTTCCAACTGGCTTGTCTGCGGAGGATCTACATGTTCTTGACGTGACAAAGCAAAGACCTAGATGCCACAGGTGATCGTTGAATTAAAGTAATTCCTTATTTTCTGCATATATTCTCATTGGGATGTAGGCCTTTGCTCATGAAAATGGTTGTACTTGTGTTCTAGGGTGGTTGTACAAGGTGCTGGCCCAAGTCCTCGATATGGGCATGTGATGGCTCTAGTTGGACAGCAGTTCTGTTGGCTATTGGTGGAAATGATGGTATCTCTTCTTATAATTTTCTTTGTACATGTTAAATATTTTTGGTGTTGCATTTTGAAATATGCTGGAAATGTTTACGGAGTCGATGCTAATTGTTTTGCTGATTTTCTTTTTTAAAATTCATTAGGAAAGCGTGAGAGCGTCCTTTGGCTAATGTATGGGCTTTAGATACAGCTGCCAAGCCCTACGAATGGAGGAAACTAGAGCCAGAAGGAGAAGGCGCACCTCCATGCATGTAAGTCATTGGTTGCTTTCTTATGAAAAAGCGGTTTTAAGTTCTTAGATTCTTCCTATGTTACTATTAGTAGAGGCTACTCTTAGTCGATGAGTGAATTTCTGATTTCAACATTAAACTTTTGCAGATCATTCCAGAGGCCATCTGTTCAAGATATGGACTTGCTGTGGGTGCCAATTTTGGTAGGGCTTGTCCATATTCTGATGATAATTTGGTATCCAATAGCTTATCAAATCGGGAAGGTGGCCCCATGCAGAAAAATCGTTTTGTTCTGTAAAAGATAAATTCAGTTTTGATTTCCTGAACATGCACTATTTTTCTTGGTGAAGGAAAGCCTATCCTCACATTTGTTATTTTGAAAAGCATTCTTAAACAATCATGGACATCTTTTGTGATTATTTTGAACTTCGGTGCTTCCTAAGAAAGTTTTAACTTTAAAAAGGAAAGCCACATGGAAACGATATCTGGGTTTGTCAAGATGAGAAATACTTCAGGAGGCCTGCAGCTGCATGCTATTCTTGGTTAATAGCATTTTGTTCTGTTAATTCTCAATGGAGAAGAGAGCTTGATTATTTGTGTTGATGGATCTTGATGTATGGGTCTGGGCCTGGACCCGATCAATTGTGTCCTAGTTTGGGCATACTTATACCATTGAAACAATTATAGTATCAGAGATTCAGAGCAACATGGAAAAATTTTTGGTTCTTGTGCAACCCTAATCTTTGGTTCCTTGTGATCTTTGGAAATTTTTTTTTAGGGATGTGAAGTTCCAACCCTGAACTACTTCCTGCTGCTGCCGCCACTGCTCCTATCGTCGCCCGCCACCGCCACCGTCGCCGCCCGGCTGCATCGCTTGAGACCCTTTGCGTCGCCCGTATCTGCCACTGCCCTCTGCTCCTCCGCCGTTGCCATTTATCGTCGCTGCTCCTCTGCCGCTGCCCTTTGCCGCCCATGCCCTAGTTGTGCAGTTGTTCTGCTCCAGCGCCGTTCACCCTTCTTTCCCAGCGCCATTGATCGCTCCAGCATCGTCGGACCAGGCTCCAGTGCCGTCCGACCAGATCCCAGCGTCTCTGCCACCTAACTTGATCCGTGCTATCGGTGACTCTAAGGTGTGTTGTTCTCAAGGGTTGCCGCTGTTGTGTGTCTCTGATAGTCAGCAGTTTGTAGTTGGTGATCATGGCCGACTCGTCTTCCTCCTCCATAGTCCATACCGATCAGCCTGATGTTGGGACCGTGAGAACTGATAATGTACCGATTCAAGTTACCACCATTCGGCTTACCAAGGAGAATTACCTACGATGGTCCACTACAATTACTATGGGGATCGCTGGTCGAGGATGAATTGCCTATGTGAATGGGAGGAAGGTCGAACCTGCTGTGGATAGTATGGCTTGGGATACATGGTTTCTTGAGGACAACCAAGTAAAAACTTGGATTGTTAATTCAGTGTCTTCAGATATTCAACCGCTCATTCTTCGTAAGAAGACTGCGAGGGATATGTGGATTATTTTGAAACAGATGTATGGTCAAAAGAAAAGAAAAGTTCATGTATATCAACTAGTGAAGGACGTGTATGCTCTGCGACAAGGGGATCTCTTGGTCGCAGATTTCTACGCAGCATTAAAATCTAAGTGGAAGGATCTTGACTACCATTCTGATCTTACATGGAGCTCTACTCAAGACCAGATGTAGTATATGGCCAAGGAGTGGGATGAACGATGAGTTTGAAAATATAAGGAGTCAGATTCTTAACTCTGAGGAATCATTCAGTATTGAAGATGTTTATTCTCGTGTTGAAGCTGAAGAGCAGAGGAGACTGATCACAAGTGGGAGAAAGGAGGATCCCATGTCTCACAGTGAACGGTCTGCCTTTGTTAGCCGTGTCTCTATGGGAACTACCCGTTCTTCCCATAAATGTACTCACTGCAAGAAACGTAATCCTAGTGATGGTAAAGTTTCTATTTCTACAGAACAGATTCATGAGTTGCACGCATATTTGAGACAGATTGATGTTGGTCAGGCAAACACGTCAGCTGAGGTGAAGGTCAATCAGGCAATGGCTGTTGCAGGTGAACAAGGTACTTCTTTCATGGGAGAGTGGATTGTTGATAGCGGTGCCACTCATCACATGACTGGCAACCCCAAACTCTTTCATGACTACAAGCTATCATCGAGGAAGGAAAGCATGTCCCTTGCCGATGGCTCCTTTACCTCTGTGGCAGGAAAATGGAGTCTTTCTTTGTTGAACAATTTTTTAGTGCATGGTGCATTGCATGTTCCCCCATCTTCCCTTAAATCTTTTATCTGTTAGCAAGATTACCAAGGAACTCAACTGTGAACTTATATTTTTTGAAAACGTTGTGTTTTGCAGGACTTGGTGACAGGGAAGAAGATTGGGATTGGTTTGGTGTCTGATGGGTTATATCGGCTTCCTATACGCGTTGCCACAGCCCATATGTCAGTAGTCAGCAGGACAGAGAAGAAGAAGGAAGAGTGTCGTCAGTTATTTTTATATTGGCATGAACGCCTTGGTCATCTCCCCTTTGGGATTTTGAAACAATTGTTCCCTGAATTATGTTTCAGTTTAAACATTTCCATGTGATCTTGTAATGCGTGTCAGTTTGCGAAGCATGTTAGAGCTTCATATCCAATTTCAAATAGTCATGCTAATAAAGCTTTCTCCTTGATTCATTCTGATTTGTGGGGGCCTTCAGACATTCATTATCGTGGTGGTTTTCAGTACTTTATGACTTTCATAGATGACTATTCCAGATGTACTTTTGTTTATCTGTTGAAAGACCATGGCGAAGTGCCTCATATTATAGAAACCTTCATCCTCCTAGTGGAAAACCAGTATGGTGAGTCTGTCATGACATTTCGGTCTGATAATGCTCGTGAGTATATGTGTCTCACTGTCGAGGAATTCCTTCGAAAGAGGGGGATTGTTCATGAGACATCATGTAGTTATACTCCTCAAAATGGAGTTGTTGAGAGAAAAAACCATCAGTTACTAAATGTCACTAGAGCTTTACTGTTCCAAAGGAATCTTTCAAAATATTATTGGGGAGATGCAGTCATTACTAGTGCCCATTTGATTAATCGCATGCCTAATCGAGTGCTAAATGGTCGTACACCCTACTCAATGCTTCCAGAGAGTAGCCAACCTTTTCACCTCCCTCCTCGGGTCTTTGGATGTGTGTGTTTCATTCATAATCACTGCCCGAATGTAAAAAAACTTGACCCCAAATCAATTAAGGGAATATTTCTTGGGTATTCTCCTACTCAAAAGGGGTATAAATGTCTAGATCCCCCACTGGTCGTGTTCACATTACCAAGGATGTCACATTCTTGGAACATGTCTCGTATTTTGGTGAGAATTCTCTTTAGGGGGAGAAGTCAATGTCTAAGGAAGAGTATTCTCCAAGTCAGGACATTCAGTTTATAGATTTTCTGGATTACAGGCATGAAGAGAATACATCTATCGATGTGCTTGGAAAAGAAGAAGATGGGACGTCCATTGAAGTACATGAACAGGGAAAGGAGAGAGAGTGTCCTATGGAGACAAAGGAAGAATGCAATCGTCTGTTTGGGCAGGTGTATTCTAGGAGGAGAGTTTGTACTGACAAGGTGATTGATAGTGAGAAGCCCACTCTGAATCCCAATCCTACTTCTTCCTTAGATGACCCAAGTCATGCTCAGAAGCAACCTGTTGAGAGAGAAAGTCAGACAGAAAGTGAAAAGGACGATCTTCCCATTGCCCTGAGAAAGGGTGTCAGGTCATGTACCCAACACCCTATTGGTAACTTTGTATATTATTCTAGATTAAGCACTGACTACAAATGTTTTGTATCCTCCTTGTCTATGGCTGTGATTCCCAGGACTGTTACAGAGGCTCAGAGTGACCCCAGGTGGACTCATGCTATGCAAGAAGAGATGGAGGCCTTGGACAGAAATCTGGTAGAGATTCCTGAAGCAGCTCATTTGGTGGGGTCAAAGTGGGTCTACATCATTAAGTACAAATCAGATGGGAACATTGAGAGGTACAAAGCACGTCTGGTGGCCAAGGGGTTCAGTCAGAAATATGAGATCGACTACTTAGAGACGTTTGCCCCAGTTGCGAAGATGAAGACTGTTAGAGTTATTATTTCTTTGGCGGTACTGAAGGGTTGGGAGATGTGCCAAATCGATGTTAAAAATGTCTTTCTCAACGGAGATCTCGAAGAGGAAGTATATATGTGTATGCGAGAAACTTGGCAAATGCTATAAACTGAAGAAGGCTTTGTATGGGCTCAAACAGTCTCCCCGAGCATGGTTTGAACGTCTCAGACTTAATCAAGGAGAAGGTTTATGTTGATGATATGATTGTTACAGGTGATGATGAAAGAGAGATAGCAAGATTAAAGGGTTTACTATCGGTTGAATTTGATCTCAAGGATCTTGGCAAGCTGAAGTATTTCTTTGGTATTGAAATTGCCAGATCAGGTACAACTCTTGTGCTTAATCAAAGGAAGTATGCCTTGGATTTACTGAAGGAGACAGGAAAACTGGGATGCAGACCAACTTCTACACCTCTGGATGCTGGGCACAAACTCGATAGCAAGGATGGAGAATTTTTGTATGAGGATGTATTGTGACAATAAGTTTGCAATTAACTTGGCTAACAATCCAGTGCTCCATGATCGAACAAAGCATGTTGAGATTGACCGTCACTTCATCAGAGAAAGAATTGATGCCAGGGAGTTAACATTACCATACATGAAGTCTGAAGACCAAACTGCTGATATTCTAACTAAAGCTTTACATGTAACTCCATTTGAGAGAAATGTATCCAAGTTGGGCATGTTTGATATGTATGCTCACCTTGAGGGGGAGTGTTGACGGATCTTGATGTATGGGTCTGGGTCTGGACCCGATCCATTGTGTCCTAGTTTGGGCATACTTATACTATTGTAAACCCTAATCTTGTGTGTTAATGAAGTTTCTAAGAGAGAGAGAGGTCTCGTGGCTAGTGGGCACCAAACCACCTTACCCGTGGTTTTTTTCCTCTAGTTGTGGGTTTTTCCACGTTACATATGTGTTCGATCTTTGGTTCTTGTGCATCTATTATTGCTACAATTTGGAGAGGTAAATTTCTTATGTTCTTTTAGTATTTAATTGTTTGCTTGGATTTGAGTTATTGTCAAGGTCTTACTAGTATTACCATGCACTTTCTGTGCATAGATTTTTTTGGATAGTTGCCCAATTTCATTGATTTGGTTGTACTTCAAATTTTAGCCAGAAATTCACAGTATTATACAATGTTGTCCAATGCGCCAAGGTGAAGCGATGCGCTAAGCTTGTGAAGCAAGGCATAGCTATAAGACGGATAGTGAAGCATAAGTTTTTGTGCAAAATAGACTAGTATATAGTATCCACAAAATCATGTCAAAAATAAAAATAAAAACAGCAAAAATCTTTTTTTTTTTGGCCAAAATCTGTTTTGCCTTGGTTGTGCAGATAGAAAATCATGTTAACAATTTTTACTTCAAAGATGATGAATTATTCAATACCTTATAAGTATTGCAGATGAAAGAGAAAACATTACTAGCTTCAATTTAAACAATGTACTTATGAGAGCACCCATTTCTTATTTAACGAATAAATAGAATTTCTCTTATTGAGAAATTCTAACGTGTGATCTGATTCTGGATTACATGATGCAGCAATTTTTTTTTACTGGCGTGCCTAACATGTTTGCTTTGGTTGTGCATGGTAAGTACCACGCTCATCCATTCTTCAAAAAACTGATGCTTACATGTTGATAAATTAGCACTAGGTAGTGCAGTTGCTTGTGACATGCTTGTTGTTTTCAGCTTGCTTGTCTTTATACAGGCCAGCAAGCGAGAGAGAAAGAGTAGCACACGACAACTTTCTATAGGCATCGACATGAGGGAGGCAAGCCCCACACACTGAACGCAATAGTCTGCACCCTTTCCCATCAAGTCGGTCACCACCTGCAATATCCACCAACCAGCTTGGGTTCCATCATATTTGTAGCATTAATTCTGAGTGTTTTTAGTGATCCATTTTAGGCTCTCACTGTTTGGAAATTTGGACATGGTCGAATTTGTTTAAAAGTTGGATTGAGATGAGTTTGACTTCTTCATTCTTCATCCCTCCATTTTCCTTAGCGCTTCTGTGTATGACAAGTGCATCATAGGGTTAAATATCCCAGAGATGGGAAGGGGGAAGGAAAAGATTGTAAAAGGCAGAGTTGGGAAGGCGATGTCGGTGCATCATATGATCTTCATTCTGACCTCCCATGGCTAAGAGGGTGCTACATCGACCTCCTCAATCACCAATGGCCCCCCTTGTTTCCAGCATACGGCCCCTGCATTCAGTTTCAGTAGCTGTTGTGTCGAGATTGGTTTCTTGTGATAGAGAGATCAAAGAGATGCATGTAGTTCATACTTCATACCTTTGCAGTGAATGGTCTTTCCTTTGGTAGCCACTTTTTCTGATTGAAAGCACGAGAGCATTATGTTTGATGTTTGTTTTGGCCTGATTTGGTTCTTGGGCTACATGAGGTCAAGATTCTTGAAGCATGCCTCTATTGACATGCTTGATAGGATGTGGTATGGGGCGGTGTATTGGTTTTAGGTTTCATCAAAGTGAATGGCATGTGTTTTTCCAATGATCCACTCTTAGGCATGCCATTTCATATTGTCTTCTTTATGTTTGTTGTATGATGGGTTGTGATAACTTATTAGTAGATTTTTTATTACAACATAACCTTGTGTTGTAGCAGGTTGTCTTTCAATAGCATTGTGGCCCATATCCTCTCCATATTTTGAAAGTGCTGCTTTCCATGCTGTTTACTTATCCTCTAGCACATGCTAATTTAGTGCTTCTATTAGAAATATATGCACATGAATAAGCATTTTATGCTTAAGTTGGTCATAAAGAACTGTTTTTTCTTCTAGTGTCATGTTAATTTATTTTTTTCCCAAACTAATTACTTATTTACTCTCTAGTCTCTGCTTTCAAATGAAATCATTGTGGGTGTATCTTGCAAGCAGGACATGTTCAGTGATTCATGTAAATTTGGAAGTTCATTTCCTTCTTGTCTGCATTCTCCATTATGTTATTGTGTATTTCCCACATTAACTTACGTCAGTCTTGTTCTTACTTGGTTTTTCTCTTCTCCAACTTGGCTGCCTATTAAGTACATCATGTGCATCCAGCGTTCTAGCCATATATTGGTGCTGTTTATAATGTTGAATTAATACAATGCCTTTCTGACATGATAATACTGTGATTTGTTAGTGAGCAAAGAACAAGTTGGCTTTGTTTGATGTAAGTTTTTTTTTCATTAATAGCTATTGCTACTATTATTGTTGTTATCACATTTATTCAACAATTTGACATGATTTTGAGCCGTTCAAGAATGACACTGGCTGGAATTGTAGGTTGGTCTCTTCAAGCAAAAAATGCAGTCGATGTTGCCCATGCTAGCCAGGGCCAGCGACTGCATACCAACCGAGGAGGGCATTCCGCCACCATTGGACCCAAGGAATGCCCTCAACCAGTCATTACAGCACTAGACTCGTAAGGAAAGGCGAGTACGTTTCAAGCACGGCCAGTGCTTCACATGCATAGCCAAATGGGGGCAGCTACATGAGTGTAAGCAGTCGACGACCTGCTAAAAGAAGCCAAACCAGTGGCTTTTTCGGGGCTGCCAAAGGAGAAGGGCAGAGGTGTGATTGTTACCTCTTCCGTTGCACAACCAGCCTTGTTAAAGGCAAACTCCGGGCAGCCCACACTCTCCATCTCCGTTTTGTGCCCGACTGTGAGCACAATGCCAGCCAAGGAGATGGGCGATTCTAGGGTCAATATCTTCTTCTATTTTGATTACCTAACATGCTAAGGATGATTCCTTTATGTTCATATTTTGGAAATTGGAAGGCATCCCTTCTAGAGATTTGACGGCATTGACGCGAAATGAATCCTAATGCTTGTACGGTACTATGTGTAAATGAAGGCCATATTATTTGCACAACACGAGCACTCATGCTTATTAGTTGAATTGATCGTTTTTGAATTATTTCAAAGTAAAAACTTGACATCTCTAGTAATAGGAGGAACTAACCAATCTCCTTTGGTCTTGAAAGTCATTTCATTGCCTATCCCCTTTGGCTTTGAAAGATGTTGGCCTTTCCATTACCAAACCATTAGTCCATTCATGGGATAGATGAAACTCCTCAAACCTAGTCAACTCCTGTTGAGTGTGACGAATTTTATTTTCTTTGTCTCAAATATCATTTGGGATAAA
Source organism: Nymphaea colorata (assembly GCF_008831285.2). NCBI lineage: Eukaryota > Viridiplantae > Streptophyta > Magnoliopsida > Nymphaeales > Nymphaeaceae > Nymphaea > Nymphaea colorata. The sequence goes on along the minus strand of NC_045140.1, from coordinate 29,050,933 downwards.
TTATTAAGGCTGGACCATTATTCCATCTTAACCGAGTGCCTTCAACATAACCCAGTCTTAGGATTGAGCCTATCATACGTCGTATCTCTTTTCAAAAGGACCAGTCAATTTTGTAGTCGATTTTGAACTGTGACATTTTTGAAAGGTTATATTTGTTGAAGTTGCATGAGTTTTGGGTTTTATGTCCTTGGGTCCTTCATGGTTTTAGACCCAGGTTAGTAGTCGGGTTCTTTCTTCTTGTGTCACGTTAGTCTCAGGTTAGTTGAATAGATCCTTTAGTTAGCTATTGCACATGTCCAGGATAGGTTAAGGTCATTGCCTTGATTTGTTTTCAGTAGGATCTTATTTTGATTTAGTTTGATTGTTTAGTTTGTTGAGTTGGGAAATTGCTGGTTTGATTTTATAGTAGTTCAATCTTGCTTATTTTCTGCTTTAATAGTTTCCAACTGGGTTGTTTAGGTGTTTTGTTGTTTTAGTTGCTTGGTTTTCATTTTTTAATGCACTCACTTGTGTCACAGACCGACTATCCCTCGGCGTCATGCGGGCGAAATACGCCTGAAAATGTCAGCCCGAGAGAACTTGATTCTTTTGGTAAATATAATCTCATCAAGTTCATGGGTTCGTGTGTCACATTCTGTTAGAGTCTTTGAATTGCATATCGTACATTGCTTAAGTTTGTAGGTTGGTTGACTGAATATCTTTGACAAGAACTTCGCATCTCGATACAATCATGTGTTTGACATGGAAGCCTACATTCTAAAAATGTGGGTTGCTATTTTGTTCATTATCCAACTCGGTTAGTGTTTGGTAACATGGAAGCCTACATTTTAAAAATATGCCAAGGTTTGTCTCCGGAGTGCTAGAAAAGTTTTGTTCTCATTGCCTAATATGTGTGTGTTTTTTGAACCTTAACGATTGTCCTTTTTATGACCAGAGAACTGTGGTACATGCTATTTAGTTACTTGGAATTGTAAGAATCGTGCCTGTTAAAAATGTCATGCTTCTTCTCTTCTTCGCACAAATATTTTCTTATTCTTGGTTAATAGCATTTTGTTCTGTTAATTTTCATTAGATTTTTCATTTTGTCCCATTGTTGAATGAGGAAAGCAGAACTCGTTTTGGCCTCTTTCTTATTTGTGGTGTTCGCTGTTTTTCACCTTACCTAGTTATTTATTTATTATTTTATCTCTTTTCCAATTGGCTTGTCTGCGGAGGATCTACATGTTCTTGACCTGACACAGCAAAGACCTAGATGGCACAGGTGATCGTTGAATTTAAGTTATTCCTTATTTTCTGCGTATATTCTCATTGGGATGTAGGCCTTTACTCATGAAAATGGTTGTACTTGTGTTCTAGGGTGGTTGTACAAGGTGCTGGCCCAGGTCCTCGATATGGCCATGTGATGGCTCTAGTTGGACAGCGGTTCCTGTTGGCTATTGGTGGAAATGATGGTATCTCTTCTTATAATTTTCTTTATACATGTTAAATATTTTTGGTGTTGCTTTCTGAAATATGCTGGAAATGTTTACAGAGTCGATGCTAATTCTTTTGCTGATTTTCTTTTTTAAATTCATTAGGAAAGTGTGAGAGCGTCCTTTGGCTAATGTCTGGGCTTTAGATACAGCTGCCATGCCCTAGGAAAGGAGGAAAGTAGAGCCAGAAGGAGAAGGCCCACCTCCATGCATGTAAGTCATTGGTTGCTTTCTTATTAAAAAGCGGTTTTAAGTTCTTAGATTCTTCCTATGTTACTATTAGTAGAGGCTACTCTTAGTTGATGAGTGAATTTCTGATTTCAACATTAAACTTTTGCAGATCATTCCAGAGGCCATCTGTTCAAGATATGGACTTGCTGTGGGTGCCAATTTTGGTAGGGCTTGTCCATATTCTGATGATAATTTGCTATCCAATAGCTTATCCAATCGGGAAGGTGACCCCATGCAGAAAGAAAAATTCTTTTGTTCTGTAAAAGATAAATTCAGTTTTGATTTCCTGAACATACACTATTTTTCTTGGTGAAGGAAAGCCTATCCTTACATATATTATTTTGAAAAGCATTCTTAAACAATCATAGACATGTTTTGTGATTATTTTGAACTTCGGTGCTTCTTAAGAAAGCTTTAACTTTAAAAAGGAAAGCCACATGGAAACGATATCTGGGTTTGTCAAGATGAGAAATACTTCAGGAGGCCTGCAGCTGCATGCTACATCATATTCTCTAGTTTTCATAGTGATTCTCTGTTTTTGTAGATCCTGGACAGAATGAGTCTGCACTTTTCAGGCGGCGTGCACAACTGAAAGCTCTCGTTTCTATCCATAGCAAAGAGGTATTCTTTCTTTATTTAAGAACTCTTTCTCTGCTAAACCTCCTGTGGTGTAAACAGTGATATTTTTCTCCATGTCTGCATTAGTTAATCTATCTATTACTTCTCTGTTTGTTGCAATCCCACAGGTTGGTAAAGGTGGGGAACTGACACATGATGAGGCAACAATTATTAGTGGTGCACTCGATTCGACTGAAAAGGTATAGAATACAAAAAGCTTGTTCAGGTTAAGGCACTAGTACAAGAGTGTCCAGATTTTCACTGAAGTAATTAAGCAAGACAGTCAACTTTTACGTGCCTTGCAGTTGTATGATTTGTATACCTATGGCGAACAAGAACTTGGTGACCTTTTCCACTTGGTTTACATTCTAGATTATGGGCATCTGTTCTGTTAATTTCTTAATGTGAGGCATGTTCAACATTCCTTCTTTTATCATTCTAAATTATGGGCATCGGAATAGGTTCTGTTACTGTGAGGCATGTTCAATTTTTTTGTTTTGGAAAGATTGTTTGAACTATGCACTTAATATTGTTTGCCTCTTCTATTGCTAAGCGTCCTGGAAATATCCTGTAGCAGAGGTGATAAAATTCAAACTTTTATAATTTTTCTCATTCCATCAAACATGGAGTTATATTTTTTACTGTTAAACACGTTTCCGAAAATATAGGTTCATTTCTTCGTTTTTAAGACGTGTTTATGTTCTTATAAACTGTTTTATTTTTTTTGCTTGAATTCTTGATTTATTTTGCAAAAGGTGCGAGGAAGGAGTGATTAGACAGCTGGGGACAGAGTGGAACAGATGATTTGTATTTAATTTTTGAATTCGATAGTTTGATCTTCCCTACTTCTATAGGAGAGCATATGAAGTTCCTCTTCTACCCAACAAATCAGTCTAGAAAACATGCAGATATCACTTTGCTGGTTTCATGAAGATGAGAGCAATATGGTTGTGATGCATATGTACTTCATGAGATGTATTTTTGCTTCGTGCTTCTTATTAGTGATTTGCTTCTGCCCTGAGATTCACTTTACATGCTATTTATAAAATTCCTCCTTTGGAAGGTGATGTTAAAAGCAAGAAAATATGAGCTTGTTCACAAGTTTTTTGGAAAAATGAGAAAAAGAGGACTTGCTCCAAATTCTCACACATATAAAGGTGACGTCATCTATGCATTTCATAGATATTACTTAAGGCTAAAGTATGTGTTCTTCCTTTAACTTCTCAGTTCTTGTGACTGCCTATTGGAGAGAAGGTAAGATAGACGATGCTGTTGAAGCAGTTTTGGATATGGAACGGAGGGGAGTAGTTGGGTCGGCTAGTGTGGGAAACCTCAGATGATGATTTCAAGGAACAAAGTATTGCAATGTAAGCATCTCAAAAATCATGTTATTGTCATTGTCTCAATTATATCTTTAGAACTACTATGCAATTTTGGAAATCTATTGTTAAAGAATGTGTTCTTTGATATGTATTAAATGGAAACCAGTTTTCAGTTGAGCCACTTAGGTTGGAATTGCCACATTATTTAGCATTCATAAACTTTTTGTGGATTTTTGAATCTTTCTCATTAACCTCCCACGGCACTGGCGTAAAGATTTGTAATTTTGCTTGCTCAATTGTTTTGATTTTTTTTTAGGTGTGATTTTATGTGTTGTAAGTAAAGGTTCACTCCATTTTATGGGTGTGTTTCTATTCTCCGTGTATTAAATGGCCATTTTTTTGCTATTATTGAATTATTGAGCTTAAAATGCAAGGAAGGATCAATTAGATAGGTGGGGATAGAGTAGATAGATTGTTTGCATTTGACTTTTAAATTTAATTGTTTAATTGATTGTTAATTTCTTTTTTATTTTGTCATCCAATAATTTTCAGATTAAAAGAGTTTACTAATCTATATCGACAACCAACCTTTTGTATAGAAGTCCCTAGGAGAGTTGGTGAAGTTCAATTTTCTACCGAACCAACCTATGTTGTTTTGCATTCACCCTCTTCTTTAGAGTAGAATTCCTTCCTCTTGATGATATATTATTTGATGTCAAGATTTTTTTTGTGAAAGTGATAATTTTCAGTTTTGCTTGAAAACAATTTAAAAGTGTCTTCTCACACCATGATGTGGCTTTGCTTTATTCTTACTACCTCCTTGATTAGAAGAATAAAATTTTAAGTTTTTGTCGCCAAACAATGGAAGAGGAAAATTGAAAAGATCCTGGGTAAGGAAACTTCCTGTGAAGTTGAGAAAGTCAAGACTAGGAAATGCTATTAACTCTGGTAATCAAGCATTTGCAAGGATTTAGCTCAAGAAAATATCTTGAGAGAGAAGCCAAAATGCTTTGTAAAATCTTGGAAGATTGCAAAATGAGAGTTGAGAGATGGGCTCGAGGCTTGTGTAGTCAGCCTAAAAAAAAAAATCAAAGAAAAACAAAATCGAAAGACAAAAGCTGAATGCAAGAGAAAGAAAGAAGAGAAAATAAGGGGAAAGGGGAAAAAAAAGCAAAAGCTGTCTGGCAAGAGATTAAAGGCATGAAGGTTGAACTTGCAGGAATTGAATGTGACAATCTTTGGTAGATGTGCGATTCTAGGGTCAATATCTTCTTCTATTTTTGATTACCTAACATGCTAAGGATGATTCCTTTATGTTCATATTTTGGAAATTGAAAGGCATCCCTTCTAGAGATTTGATGGCATTGACGCGAAATGAATCATAATGCTTGTACGGTACTATGTGTAAATGAAGGCCATATTATTTGCACAACACGAGCACTCATGCTTATTAGTTAAATTGATCGTTTTTGAATTATTTCAAAGTAAAAACTTGACATCTCTAGTCATAAGAGGAACTAACCAATCTCCTTTGGTCTTGAAAGTCATTTCATTGCCTATCCACTTTGGCTTTGAAAGATGTTGGCCATTCCATTACTAACCATTAGTCCATTCATGGGATAGATGAAACTCCTCAAACCTAGTCAACTCCTGTAGAGTGTGACGAATTTCATTTTCTTTGTCTCAAATATCATTTGAGATAAATTATTAAGGTTGGACCATTATTCCATCTTAACCGAGTGTCTTCAACATAACCCAGTCTTAGGATTGAGCCTGTCATAGAAAACCTCTTATCCCTTTTCAAAAGGACCAACCAATTTTGTACTCGATTTTGAACTGTGACATTTTTGAAAGGTTCTATTCGTTGAAGTTGCATGAGTTTTGGGTTTTAGTCGAATTCTTTCTTCTTGTGTCACGTTAGTGTCAGGTTAGTTGAATAGATCCTTTAGTTAGCTATTGCACATGTCCAGGATAGGTTAAGGTTATTGCCTTGATTTGTTTTCAGTAGGACCTTATTTTGATTTAGTTTGATTGTTTAGTTTGTATAGTTGGGAATTGCTGGTTTGATTTTATAGTAGTTCAATCTTGCTTATTTTCTGCTTTAATGGTTTCCAGCTGGGTTGTTTAGGTGTTTTGTTGTCTTAGTTGCTTGGTTTTCATTTTTCAATGCATTCACTTGTGTCGCAGACCGACTATCCCTCGGCGTCATGCAGGCTAGTGGAGGAAGACTGATGGACTTTTTCTTAAGGTACATTTATATTTGCTTTCCATTTCCGAGATGATGATTTCTCTCTTCTTTGATCTCACTTAGCTTTCCATTCTCATTGGTTGCAGTGTTGCCGAGAGGGTAGCAAAAAAGTGTCCAGAGATCTATTATGAGGAAGTCATCATTGATAACTATTGTATGATTATCACAATGATCCTGGGTGTTGCTATGTTGGTATAATTTGGAATGGTTCTGCTTAACCCTGATCTTGCTACCCATTGAAAAGGAGAAGAGAGCTTGATTATTTGTGTTGACGGATCTTGTTGTATGGGTCCAGGTCTGGACCCGATCCATTGTGTCCTAGTTTGGGCATACTTATACCATTGTAAACCCTAATCTTGTGTGTTAATGAAGTTTCTAAGAGAGAGAGGCTGGCGGCTAGTGGGCATCAGACCTCCTTACCCGTGGTTTTTTTCCTCTAGTTGAGGGTTTTTCCACGTTACATCTGTGTTCGATCTTTGGTTCTTGTGCATCTAGCGAGCTTGGAAAAAATTTTTTTTAGGGTTGTGAAGTTCCAACTCTGAACCACTTGCTGCTGCTGCCGCCACTGCTCCCGCCGTCGCCGCCGCTGCCGCCGCTGCCGCCGCCTGGCTGCATTGCCTGAGACCCTCTGCGTCGCCCGTATCTGCCGCTGCCCTCTGCTCCTCCGCCGCTGCCATCTATCGTCGCTGCTCCTCCGCCGCTGCCCTTTGCCGCCCGTGCCCTAGTTGTGCAGTTGTTCTGCTCCAGCGCCGTCCGACCAGATCCCAGCGTCTCAGCCGCCTGACTTGATCCGTGCTATCAATGACTCTAAGGTGTGCTGTTCTCAAGGGTTGCCGCTGTTGTGTGTCTCTGATAGTCAGCAGTTTGTAGTTGGTGATCATGGCCGACTCGTTTTCCTCCTCCACAGTCCATACCGATCAGCCTGATGTTGGGACCGTGAGATAATGTACCGATTCAGGTTACCACCATTCAGCTTACCAAGGAGAATTATCTACGATGGTCCACTGCAATTACTATGGGGATCGCTGGTCGAGGACGAATTGCCTATGTGAATGGGAGAATGGTCGAACCTGCTGTGGATAGTATGGCTTGGGATACATGGTTTCTTGAGGACAACCAGGTAAAAACTTGGACTGTTAATTCATTGTCTTTAGATATTCAACCGCTCATTCTTCGTAAGAAAACTGCGAGGGATATGTGGATTATTTTGGAGCAGATGTATGGTCAAAAGAAAAGAAAAGTTCGTGTATATCAACTAATGAAGGACGTGTATGCTCTGTGACAAGGGGATCTCTCGGTCGCAGATTTCTATGCAGCATTAAAATCTAAGTGGGAGGATCTTGACTACCATTCTGATCTTACATGGAGCTCTCCTCAAGACCAAATGTTGTATATGGCCAAGGAGTGGGAGAATAGGGTATTCCTTTTCTTAGCTAGACTGAACGATGAGTTTGAAAATATAAGGAGTCAGGTTCTTAACTCTGAGGAATCATTCAGTATTGAAGATGTTGAAGATGATGGTGTCTCTGTGTTCTTCCCGTAAATGTACTCACTGCAAGAAATGAAATCCTAGTGATGGTAAAGTTTCTATTTCTGCGTGAGTTGCGTGCATATTTGAGCCAGATTGATGCTGGTTAGGCAGACACGTCAGAGGTGAAAGTCAATCAGGGCACTGGCTGTTTCAGGTGAACAAGGTACTTCTTGCATGGGAGAGTGGATTGTTGATAGTGGTGCCACTCATCACATGACTGACAACCCCAAACTCTTTCATGACTACAAGCTACCATCGGGGAAGGAATGTGTGTCCCTTGCCGATGGCTCCTTTACCTCTGTGGCAGGGAAAGGGAGTCTTTCTTTGTTGAATAATTTTTTTCTTTGTTGAATAATTTTTTAGTGCATGGTGCATTGCATGTTCCCCATCTTCCCTTAAATCTTTTATCTGTTAGCAAGATTACCAAGGAACTCAACTGTTAACTTATATTTTCTGAAAAACGTTGTGTTTTGCAGGACTTGAGGACTTGTTGACAAGGAAGAAGATTGGGATTGGTTTGGCATCTGATGGGTTATATCGGCTTCCTATACGCGTTGCCACAGCCCTTATGTCAGTAGTCAACACTTGGCGCCCGTTCCAAATACCACAAGTGTCCTTCCACTTCCGTCGCCAAATGATTGGCCGCATTTGACCTTGTTTGATTTTTGGATATGTTGTAGAACTTTTAATTACGAATCCAACGGTATATGGATCTCCTGAAAACTCCACCGGAATCGCCGGAAACAGCCTCTGCAAGTGGCGGTTCTGCGGCAGACTGCTCCTGAGCGGCGGCGGCAGAAACAGCTAACTTCAGCGGCAGATTTGACCACGCGCCCTGGTCCGATCAGGCTGAAATTTTATTATGTTGTACCTGAGGATGAGAGCTTTCCAACAAGCTATAGATCGCCTCAAAACGCCCAGTAAATCTCCAGATACAGCTGTTTTAGCAGAAGTGGTTTCTGACGCGCCCTTCAGAAATCCGAGATCTCATCCACCAAGTACTAGGAAGATCGGAATACTTAGCTTATGATGAGGATCTCGCCGGATGTCGATGTTGAAGAAGACGGGCCAGAACCACGGGTGGCACCTCCTTCAACTTCCTCTAGTGCAGCCACCTCTCAACTCCTTCGTGATCAAGGAGAAGGCACAGCTGCCTATCCAAGGATCTCTTGGTTCGGAACGCTGCAAATCCAAGTTGTCAATGGCAGCCGGCGGCCATTAACGGAGCTTGAATCTCCACTAATCTCACGACTTGGTGAGCATTGCAATGTAGTGCTTCCATGGAAGCCACGACCTAAGGCCCAAGGGACTCCTCACATGGAGAGAGAGAAAACTTCAATTTGATTAAACGATAATGAATAAGTGTCTCGGTTTTGAGCTTAAATACAAGTGCCCGAACCGGTTTCAAGTTGTGTCTCGAGTTGAGACGAAAAGCAAATCGAGTCTAATAAAGAAAACGGTACATAAGCAAATTCACTCAAATAAAAAGTTCAAATCTGAATTGGGCCAAAGGCCCCACCTCGCCCGGGTCCGCCCGAGCTTCGTCAACTTGTTTCTCCAAGTGGGTCCGAGCCCACTGCTCTTGATCCATGCCCGGATCACACATGCTCCTCTCCAAGCCGAGCCCACCATCATCTAGGCCAGACGTGCCTAGGTCATCCTCTTCCGGACTAAGTGGGTCCGGGTCTTCTTCATCCAAGCTAGGCGCGCTTGGGCCTTCCACACCTAGACCGGGCGGGTCTAGGTCTCCTAGGTTGAACCCACCTAGGTCTTCCATGTGCAGCCGGCTTGGCTCCACCTGTTTTCCGCCAAACTCAAGACAAGAAAAGTTAGCCTCCCTACCAATACGAGCGCCTTCTGCAGAGGTGCCAACATGGGGAGCACGAGTTCTAGGAAGGCTCGTATCAACCCCACCCTCCTTAGATCGAGCTTGTCCACAAGCTCGTGGCATAGGGAAACGAAGACGAATCTGTTCCAAGTCCTCCCAAGAGGTACCTCCGTCTGGACCTTCCCACTCAATCAAAACCTCATGCCGTTGCCTACCATCTCTCAAAGCATATCGATGCTTCAAGATCCGATATGGAGTGGGCTGCTGGTTCGGGATGTGCTCAATGTTCCCAGGGAGAGAACCGTGGTGTGGCTTCAACCGTGTCACGTGAAAAACCGGATGAACTTGGGCAGCCGGTGGTAAGGAGATGCGATAAGCAGCCTTCCCTATCCTTTGAAGTACTTGGTATGGACCATAATACTTGGGAAGGAGCTTAGAATAGGGCTGCCCCAATAAGGACTTCTGTTTGAAAGGGAGTCGCTTCAGCCATACATAGTCTCCCACACTGAACTCTCTATCTTTTCGTCCCTTATTGTAGAACTGTTGCATACGAGTTTGGGCCTTAGCGATGTTCTGCTTAAGAGATTCCAGAATCTCTTCACGAGTTCGTAAGGTGCTATCCAATTCATCGTCCATGGCTGTCCCTTCTTCATACCGAGGAATAGTGGGAGGTGGAAAACCATACACTGCCTCATACGGTGTGACTCCTGTGCTTGAATGGAGGCTACTGTTATAGGACCACTCAGCCCACGATATATGTCTGACCCAAGTGTTGGGTCGTGCCCCTGCATAACATCTGAGGTACGTCTCCAATGTACGATTCACTACCTAACTCTGTCCATCTGTCTGAGGATGGTGTGCAGTGCTAAAATGTAGGGAGGTACCTGCCAGTCGCATGTACTCTTGCCAAAAGGCCGCCAAGAAAATAGAGTCCCGGTCACTCACGATGGTGTTGGGCATTCCATGAAGCTTCCCAACATGATCGTGGTAGGCTGCAGCAATGAGGGGACCCTGATATAGGCGAGGTAAGGGCACAAAGTGAGCATATTTCGTCAGTCTGTCAACTACCACCATGACTGACTCTTTCCCCTCTGACTTAGGCATTGCCTCTATAAAATCCATAGAGACATCTCTCCATGGCTGTGTAGGAATAGGTAGGGGAACTAGGTGCCCGAGAGGCCTGACTGCCTCATACTTCTCCCTCTGACATATCTGACAATCTCGCACAAACCTCTTCACATCAGCCTTCAAGCCCTCCCACCAGAACTGGGGCTTGATCCTGCCTATGGTCTTGGTCACCCCCTCATGGCCCGCTGTGGCAGACTCATGGAAGTGCCTAATAAGCTCGTCCCTGAGAGTGGATTGCTTGGGAATCACTACCTTGTCCTTGCGACATAGGAGCCTTCCACGAATGGAGTAGTTAGGGATGGATCCCTCATTTTGTGTCACTGATGCCTTCAACAGTCTAGTGCTATCCTCAGCGTCCTGCTCTAATGCAATCCTATCCCACAGATTCGTGCTCACAACTGACAAAGTCATCATCATATTCTCTCCCAAACATGAGAGAGCATCCGCGGCTGTATTTTCGTTACCTTTCTTATACTCTATGGTGAAATCATAACCCAACAACTTAGAGAGCCATCGTTGTTGGATAGGAGTGGTAATGCGCTGGTTCACCATATATTTTAGGCTATTGTGGTCGGTCCTAACCACAAACTTTCTTCTCAACAAGTAAGGACGCCACTTGTCCACTGCTAACACCATAGCTAGGAGCTCCTTCTCATAAGTGGAGAGAGGCTTGGCCCTTTTCATAAGCGCCTTGGACATGTATGCCACTGGATGTCCCTCCTGACTCAAAACTGCCCCAACTCCCACATCACTCGCATCGGTATCAATAGTGAACTCCTTATCAAAATTTGGCAAAGTCAAAACGGGTGCTGAAACAAGTGCTGCCTTCACCTGGGTGAAGGCCTCCCTCGATTTGTCTGACCACTGAAATGGTCCCTTCTTCAACATGTGGGTCAATGGTGAAGCTATTGACCCAAAGCCACTGATGAAGCATCTATAATATCCGGTCAGCCCCAAAAATCCACGCATCTCTTTTGGATTCTTGGGTAGAGGCCACTGCTCGATTGCTACCAACTTCTCTGGCTCAGCTCTAACGCCCTCCTTAGAGACAATGTGTCCCAAGTATCCTACTGAAGTCTGGCCAAAAGTGCACTTGGACATCTTAGCATAGAGCTGGTTGTCCCTCAGGATAGTAAGGACGGTGTCCAAATGCTTCGCATGCATCTCAAGAGTTGGACTGTACACGAGTATGTCATCAAAGAACACCAATACATAGTCCCGCAAGTATCTTCGAAAGAGATCATTCATGCACCTCTGGAAAGTAGCTGGTGCATTTGTCAATCCAAAAGGCATTACGAGGAATTCGTAATGGCAATCATGAGTACGAAACGCAGTCTTGTGAATATCCTCTTTCTGCATACGAATTTGATGGTAGCCTGCTCTTAAGTCCATCTTTGAAAAATAAGAAGCACCAGCCAATTCGTCAAGTAATTCATCTATGACTGGTATAGGATGTTTATCTTTTTTACCGTGACCTCATTGAGGGCCCGGTAGTCTACACAGAACCTCCATGCGCCATCCTTCTTCTTTACTAACAAAACGGGTGATGAAAACGGACTACTACTAGGTCGAATGACCCCGCTCTCGAGCATCTCCTTCACAAGTTTTTCTATCTCGGCCTTTTGACTATAGGCATACCGATATAGACGCACATTCACTTCCTCTGCCCCCTTGGTGAGGGTAATCATGTGATCATAGGAACGAATGGGAGGCAAGCTTTTAGGCTCTTCAAAAACTGAAGGAAACCGATCAATCACACACTGAATGACCCGAGGAATCTCTTCAACACTAGTGGTGGAAGGTACAACATCTTTTACCATGGACACTAGCCAATATGCTGGCTGATTTGCCATGAGGGCCTTCAAGGCCGGCTTCGGGTCCACGCTAGGATTGATTGCTCTGAGGGTTACTTCCCCTCCACCCTCCTTAGGAAACGTCATAGTCATGTCATCCAAGTCCCACAAGATCCTTTTCAAGGTTTTCATCCATTGAATCCCAAGTACTACATCTACACCCCCAATGGGAAGAAGGTATAGATCAACCTTGAAAGGAACCTTGTGCATTTCCAAGCCCACGTTTTTGCAAATTTCATTGCAAGCTAGTTTCTCTCCATTCCCAACCATGACATTGAAAGAAGCTTGGGGAGTCGTCTTGCCATCCACGAGATGAGCCAACCTCGAATTGAGGAAGTTGTGGGTGGCTCCGGTATCAAGAAGAACAATCACCTTTTGGTTATTGATCTTACCCACAACCTTCATGGCATTGGGCCCGTTGTTTGTGAGAGCGTGACACAAGCCCTCCTCTTTCTCCTCGGTATCTTCTCCTACCTTGGCTACCTCCGTGCCCTCGGTATCTACCTCTTCACTTTCCTCAAGTTCCTCATCACTATCTGTGACCTCATATAACTGAAAATGCTTGCACTTATGACCTGCATGCCACTTTTCTTCACAGTTGAAGCAAAGCCCCTTTTTAATCCTTTCCTCTCGTTCTTGACGTGAAATGTATTTATTGGGAATGTTATTGCGAAAGGCTGGCCGGTTTTCAAACTTTCTTTGGGGTGGAGCTGATTTCACAAAGTTAGGCTTGGGTTTGGATGCAATCCCTGGTTTGTAAGCCTTCTTTCTTGCCTCTCTTCTTCTAAGTTGCTCCTCAATAGTCTTGGCCAATGCAAAACATCTCCTTAATTCGGTAGGAGGATCCCTAAGCATCTCAATTTGAATGTCCTCATCAAGACCCCCTATGAAGTGGGCGATCTTGGAATCCTCTGGTCGATTTTTAACCATGCTACATAGTCTCTCAAACTTGCTTTGATAGTCTTGGACGGTAGAAGTTTGCTTGAGATTTCTCAATTCAATCTCGTGGTTAACGTACGTGGTCTCTCCAAACCGTAGTAAAAGTTCGTCCTTGAAGAGGTCCCAAGTGGCGTTTGGATAGTCCTCTTCCCAAAAGCAATACCATTGCATGGCCTCCTCTTCTAGATACATCTTTGCCAAACGAATCTTGTGTTGCTCTGCAATTTCTTGGCAAATGAAGTATTGTTCGGCTTTGTAGACCCATTCCTTTGGCCTTTTTCCATTGAATTTAGGGAAGTCCATTTTTGGCATAGGGAGCCTCGGCTCTTCATTTTGTCGGTCTCTCCTTCTATGATTAAAACCAGCATGGTGCTGGCCTCTACCTTGGCCGTTCATCATCTCGATTTCCCTATCTAATTCTTCCTCAAACCCGCCAAAAGTCATGGAATGCATGGAGCGATTTTCATGATGTCTCCTTGGTCCTTCATGGTGTGGACCCATATCATGGTGCTGCCTCTCATGGTTTTGCCTTTGTTCTAGGAAGGCTCTCCTTATCTCCTCCGATGTAGGTCTCTCACCCCCTCGTCTGGCTCTTTCCCCCACATGTATGGGTGCCCCGTTTTGGTTGGTACCATTAGTGAGTTGAGGATGGGTAATTTGGCGTTGGATAGGGGGTGGGACTGGTTCGTTTTGGAGAACATGTGTGTGGGCTCTAGGTGGTTGTTCTACCCCTTGTCCCCTTAGGCTTGCTCTCCTAGCATCCCCCAAAAATGCCTCACTCACCGCTCCTATGGGGTCATTCCTACGATAGTAGGAAGAGGTTTGGGAACGAGGTGGGTTTCTCCTTTGCTCTAGGTTGTTCAACCGGCTGTCCATATTGGCAATGGTTTGGGTTACCCCAGCTAATTGGTTAAGGATAAGGTCCAATTTGGAGTTGGTGCCCGAGGGCTCCCCTCTTTCTATTATACGAGTCTCCTCCACCACGACTTGTTCACCCTCTACCGCCACGGTTTCGGGTTCGATGGTCTTAGCCTTACGTGGAGCCATCACACTCAAGTAAAAACGTCTCAAAAAAAAGCTGCAATATGCTGAACTGAAAACTGAACCAAAACTGAAATAAATAGTACTGTCGCTGCCCGAAAACCACTAGCACAAACTGCCCAAATCTGCTAGAAAACCGTGACCGAATAGTGTCTCAAATCTGCCCTGTAAACTCCTTGCGCTGGCCGAATCTAGCAAGATGAACTCCGGGCGTCTCCAATGGCTGCCAAGCAACCAAATCAGCAACTAGGTGTCCTCCAACCGCTCTGATACCAACTGGTAGGGTCTGCCCCAATGCGGCCACGAAAACCTTCAAAAAGTGGTCGAGACCCTCTCCAAGATCTAGGAGGATGTTGCCGATATAGGGTTTAAAAATTAATTACAAGAGTGGTTCCCGCCGGACAGCAACCCCGGCTCAAATGTAGGTCAAGATTTTACAAGTATGGCTTCCCCAATCCCAGCTTGAACCTACTACAAGAATCTAGAATGGATGTGAGGCTTAATACAAAGCGGAGCGATACATCAAGCACTCATCTCACTCATCATTCTCCAAACCATTCAAACCACCCTGTCATGCAATCCCTATGCGAATCAAACCACGCCTTTATCCCTAGGTGGTCCACAACCCAGAAATCGTGTCTTTGGCAAGGTGCCTTGGAGGGATTCCAGCCGGTTGTCAATGCCAAAGGCAGGATAGAAAGCAATACTCCCTTCCCCGGATCTATAGGGTGATCCGAATTTTTACCTCCCAAGGCCACACTTGGGGCTCCTCTTGCTCACCGAAGGTAAAGGCCACAACACGCGGTTGCCCTTCGGTATTCAGCTCCACTCCTATTCCGGTCGCCAAAGTCCTTAGATAGAATTGCAAGAACAAGAGAGGATCAAGTTCTATCTAGGATTGAACGTAAAAGAGAGAGGGAATATCTTCACCGGATTTCCAATTGACCCCAAGAGTGAACGGACTGTCGATTGGGGGAAGCTATCGTCGATTTCGCCCGACGAGTGCGGTCCCTTCTCTCCTTGGGCTGCAATCTCCCACGGGTAGAGGTTGAGCCACACGTCCTTCTTGCTAGAATGAAGATTGGAGAAACAAATCCAGCAAGTATCAATATATAGAAGTTTAACGGAAAATCAACTTCGAGATGAGGAAAGCCTTCACCCGTAAGACCAATTCAACCCCGGTCTTTTGTATTGAGAGGGGGAGGCGATCGCCGGTGCGCCGGCGGACGTTGAGGCAATCCTCAAGTTACGCTCCTTCTCCTTCCTTCTTCTTTGGCGGATGTGGAATCTCCAGCGAGGTATGTTAGTCGGAATCCGGCCGGTTCTTCCTTGACGTTCTCGGCTCCTAGCTTGACTCACGCCTTCTCCAAGTGAGCTCCTTCCTCTTCACACGAGCTGGGATGAAGAGGCTTCCCAAATGTGGTGCAAATCACCTCCTAAGATCGTGGAGGCAATCCCCTTCATTCGTGCATGAGAATCCCCCAAGGATGCACCGAGATCTTGCCTTGATTAGGAAACGTCTAGGTACAATGCACCTAGCCTCCACGAGCTAGCCTTTCCTATTTCGTTGGAGAGGAAATAGGAACGAGATCCCCGCAAGATTGACGAGATTCTGCCCTCAATAGAAGGCGCCTAGATACAATGTATCCAGCCGCAATCTCCACCCCTTTCCTATCTCGTTGGAGGAGAAATAGGAAAGAGATTTCGCACAAGGGAGGGCGAGATTTCCTTCTCCACGTGGCACGTTCCTAGGACGCCACCTGGCCTGCTCACTTAGGTAAGTGTCTAGGTACAATGTACCCAAATCGCGCCAAATCCTCCTTTCCCTAATCAGTAGGGACGGATTAGGAAAGGGCCACCTTCCTCCTTGGTGCAAGGGACACTTGGCGCCCGTTCCAAATACCACAAGTGTCCTTCCACTTCCGTCGCCAAATGATTGACCGCATTTGACCTTGCTTGATTTTTGGATATGTAGTAGAACTTTTAATTACGAATCCAACGGTATATGGATCTCCTGAAAACTCCACCGGAATCGCCGGAAACAGCCTCTGCAAGTGGCGGTTCTGCGGCGGACTGAGCCTGAGCGGCGGCGGCGGAAACAGCTAAATTCAGCGGCAGATTTGGCCAGCGTGCCCTGGTCCGATTAGGCTGAAATTTTAGTATGTTGTACCTGAGGATGAGCACTTTCCAACAAGCTATAGATCGCCTCAAAACTTCCAGTAAATCTCCAGATACAGCTGTTTTAGCAGAAGTGGTTTCTGACGCGCCCTTCAGAAATCCGAGAGTCGCCTCTTCCGCGCTTCTCCTTCTTTCCCTCCGCGATGGCACTCTTTCCTTCCGTGGACTTTCTCCTTCCTCGCCCTAGCCTTCTCCTTTTGGTCCAGAACTCGTATAGAGACTAGGGACGCCTCACCTATCTCAGATTCAACAGAATATTACCAGGATTTAGGCTGCTGGAAGAACTCCAGCCGGATGCTCCTGATCGTCCTCAAGTTGTCTCCAAGGTAGGTCATCTTCTCCACACGATGCCGCTGGTCCAGACCTAGTTAGACGAGGAATTTATCCCCCGAATGCAAGGCTTGGGCCTCCGTTGATGTTGTGGTTAAGGGAGAACCGAGATCTCATCCACCAAGTACTAGGAAGATCAGAATACTTAGCTCATGATGAGGATCTCGCCGGATGTCGATGTTGAAGAAGACGGGCCAGAACCACGGGCGGCACCTCCTTCAACTTCCTCTAGTGCAGCCACCTCTCAACTCCTTCGTGATCAAGGAGAAGGCACAGCTACCTATCCAAGGATCTCTTGGTTCGGAACGCTGCAAATCCAAGTTGTCAATGGCAGCCGGCGGCCATTAACGGAGCTTGAATCTCCACTAATCTCACGGCTTGGTGAGCATTGCAATGTAGTGCTTCCATGGAAGCCACAACCTAAGGCCCAAGGGACTCCTCACACGGAGAGAGAGAAAACTTCAATTTGATTAAACGATAATGAATAAGTGTCTCGGTTTTGAGCTTAAATACAAGTGCCCGAACCGGTTTCAAGTTGTGTCTCGAGATGAGACGAAAAGCAAATCGAGTCTAATAAAGAAAACGGTACATAAGCAAATTCACTCAAATAAAAAGTTCAAATCTGAATTTGGCCAAAGGCCCCACCTCGCCCGGGTCCGCCCGAGCTTCGTCAACTTGATTCTCCAAGTGGGTCCGAGCCCACTGCTCTTGATCCATGCCCGGATCACACATGCTCCTCTCCAAGCCAAGCCCACCATCATCTAGGCCAGACGTGCCTAGGTCATCCTCTTCCGGACTAAGTGGGTCCGGGTCTTCTTCATCCAAGCTAGGTGCGCTTGGGCCTTCCACACCTAGACCGGGCGGGTCTAGGTCTCCTAGGTTGAACCCACCTAGGTCTTCCATGTGCAGCCGGCTTGGCTCCACCTATTTTCCGCCAAACTCAAGACAAGAAAAGTTAGCCTCCCTACCAATACGAGCGCCTTCTGCAGAGGTGCCAACATGGGGAGCATGTTAGAATCCCGAAACCCGCGGTCGTCCAACCCGAGTGTCGAGTCCTCAAATCAAGATCGCCTCGAGGAATCTAGACCAAAAACCTAAACAAATAATACAAGGAACTACCCGGCCGGACAGGACCCCGGCGCAAACCCAATAGGACGTGAATACACGGAAGGGTAATCCCAAAAACCTATCTAAAGTCAAACCTTCTATAGAAAACTACTAGGGATGTGAGACCGTACAAGCGTGCGCGATACAAAAGTACTCTTGCAACTCACTCAGTCCAAACCATCAAACCACACAAACCACATCTACACGTAACAAACCACACCCAATACCCAAGGTAGGCTCGTTGATTAGCGATCGTGTCTAGGCCAAGGGCCATCGAGGTACCGCTGGAATCAACCAAGGCCGAAGCCGGGCTCAAGCAAATACGAAAGCAAATGCACCCGACCCGCGAAACTACAAGGGAGTGAGAGGGCGTTACCGGCCAAGCTAATCTTGGCTTTCAGCAAGAAGGCCACGAGGTGAATCCCCAACCTCGGGCAATGCAGCAACAGTGAGGGAGATCTCTGGATGAGGAAGAAGCGGATTGGATCCCGCGAAGAGGTGGAAGCTACACCGGAAGTCTTCAAATTGCCGGCTATGGACGCCGGACGTGTTGCTGGAATACGGCCCTCCTGGTCGTGAGCAGGAGACAACAGCTAGTGGTTAGCTACTGCTGGGATAGGCCCTCCTGGCCGTGCTGGGATCGCTGCTCCAAGAGGGTACCAGAACTGGAAGTGCCTCGCCGTGCGTAGGGGAGGACCTTCGGAAGGGCTGGGTTCGGTCTAGAACCCGGGAGAACCTAGCTACGGGAAAAGATAAGAGCTCGGTCTAGAGCTCGGGCAGACCTAGCTACAAGAGGGTCCGGTCATGGGTGGCTGGCCAGGTCAAGGCTTAGGGTCAGCTGGGTCAAGGCGGACTAAGGACGGGCTTAGGTTCAGATGCGGCTGGGTTGACTTGAATCAAGTCAAGACAATAAGGAATAAGAAAGGTGCGTGCAGAAGGGGCGGCTTGGGTCTAGCCGTACAAGAGGTGGGTCCGAATCACTTAGGCAACGTTGACCTTGGCTGCCTTAGGACCTAGGGCTACTTTCCTGAGATAGAGGAAAGGAGGCTCAAGGACATGGGTCAACAAATGGGAGAGGTCGACCTAGAGAGGTTGACTAGGGAATAAGACGTCAAGGGTTTGACTAAATGGGAGCGAGGAAGGGACTCGGCTAAGACTTCCTAAAGGGGGTTGACTGATCTGGTCAAAGGTTCCTATGGGGGTTGTGGCCAGGTGGCGGCCAACCTAGCTAAGAAAGAATGAGGGGAGATGGACGTCAATTACCAAATGGTAAGGGTTGACGTGGATCTTCCTTCCTACGGTAGAGGAGGAAAAGTGGCGCTCAATTCTAAACTGAAATGAGAGCTAAGAGAGTTGCTAGAGAGAGACTAGCAAATAAGGATTCGACTCCAATTTCCTTCCTAAAGAATGAGGAGGGAATTGGCTCGGCTTTCTTCCAATTGTTAGGAAGGGGAGGCACGTGGCCAAAGGCAAAAGGTAAGGCTTCAACGTTAGGCGCGTGGGGACTGCTTCTTCTCTTCTTCACGAGGGACACAAGGGGACGAACAAGGTAATGTTTGTAAGAGGTGGGGGCTAAGGGGTCAAGCTAGAGGTTACTAAAGGGAGAAGCACGAGGTGGCGAGAGGAGAAAGACTAACTCAAGAGGGACTTGGGACGTGGGAAAAAGGAAAGGGAGATGCGAGCTAGGAGAGGTGTCCAAGGGATGACAAGTGGAGACTTGTGGGGCCTACAAGGGAGAGGCTGGCTAGGTGGAAGGAAAGTGCTGGCTCGGTTCAGGTGGGTAATGATTAGGGTAGGTGAGGTGGAGAGGAGCTAAGGCAAGATACCAAAAATGGAGAAGACAAGCTGGGGCAAGGAGGAGGTGGCGTTCTCGTGAGACTTCCCTTCCAAGTTGGGAAGACGCGTGAGATTGCTAAAGAAGTCAAAGATTTCGGCTGGCCTCTTTGACGATGGGGAAGAAAAGGGAAAGGCCAAACCGTGTGGGCCAAGCTGACTCGAAGGAGGAGGGGCTAGATGGTGAGGTGGCAGGGTGGGTAGGCTAGGATTAGGACACGTGGCAACACCAAGGGCTACGATGAGAGGAAGGACTCGGTTGACTACAATAAAGGAATTAAAAATGGAATGGGTTGACGAGGGAAGGGGATTTCGCTATCTCCATGGGATACGAGGGGAATGAGAATGCGTGTGGGGCCAGACTGCTGGACGAGGGAGGGGCTATTTGGTGAGGTGGCAGCTGGGGTAACCCAGGATCATGACACTTGGCAATACCAAGGGCTAAGATTCAAGGGGGGTCTTCGGTTGACTAAAAGATTGGCAACAAAAACGGAAGGTGATTGCGGCAAGGTGGAATCTCGCTAACTTTGGGGAATTCGATGGGCTGGGGAGATCCTTTCGGCTGGGACGAGATCACAAGGTGGGACAGGTGGCTAGGTAACTTAGGGAGGCTAAGGGGATAGCTGACACATGGCAAAATCAAAGGCTAGGATTGAACAAAAGAAAGGAAGATGAGGGACTTACCAAATGAGGACCGGCGGCCAAGGAAGGTGCGTGAAGCACCGACGGCAAGGGTGTTTACCCTAGTGCGCTCCTCCAACCAATGGACCAGAATACCCTTAAGCTGAAGCTGACTCCTTCCACGATCAGGGGTAATGTGGACCACGCCGGAATTGACCAAAATCTGACCGGAATCACTTGAAGGTTCACCGGAGTTGCAGAAATTCAGGCCGAGGCTAGAACGTGCGATTAATCAACCGGATGAAGCTCGTTTTCCACTATTTGATTCCTCTTGATGTGGCGTCTTCTTCTTTGTATTCTTTTCTTTATTTTGACACCGTGTGATGCACCTTGCAAACCCTTTTTGCTTGCTGGATTTGTGCATCCGTTTTGCTCAAAAACGGAGGCAACCAAAGAGGCCCTTTTGTGAGGACGCTCGTGGGGAGCCTTCGCGCGTAGCGTGAGGGAAAGAACTCAAGAAAGCCAAGGAGTTCTTGAGACGCGTAAGCAAGGGTTTAATTCTGTTTTCAGCTGCGGGATGAGAGCTCAATCTCACGGGTGTACACCGAGGGATTGAAATCCACCTTTTAGCCGAACGCAAGATCAAAACCGAGCAACGTGTTGCTCACTAACTTTTCGTGTTTTCTCTTCGTACTAACCTGATTTTCTCGCTACTTGGATGTCTTTTGCTGCTGCTACCAGGTCGCCCAAGTTGCTGCAGCCTTCCCGGGATGAAGACAGCCTCACAACCTTCTTTGTGTTTGAGAAGGAAGGCACCGTGCTTCAAGAAAATGCTCGTGGGGTATTCTTCATGGTCCGTTGGAGACGCCGCGCGCCGGAGCTTGCTGCTATCCTTAGGCCGTGATCCTTAGGTCGAGGGGGAGAGGAAGAAACCAGAAAACAAGGACGAGGGGAAGAGGGAGACCTTCGGTTGACAAGAGGGCTGAAGACGATGCAGATCTTCACCTAAGGGGCTGGAATGAAGAGGACGCCATGGAGGATGACGCTAGGGCTTGGAGATTTCCTTGAGGACGAGTGGTGGAGAAGAGGCTGCGCCATGGATGAGGAGGGACGCCAAGGAGAGAAGGGAGACCACCGCGGGAGAGGGGTGAGCCAAGGGGAGTACGAGAGAGAGAAAGGGCATTCCGCCCAACACAATTCCTCAATTCAATTTCATTATTCAAAAAGCATAACAATTGCATGAATTCAATCACTTAAATAACTTCCTAATCAACTCGGTTCACATTCCGAACCGGTTCACTAAAGAAACAAATCAAAAACGGAACTCAAATGGATCCAAAAACGGAACTCAAATGAAATCCAAAAACGGAGCTTCATGGGATCCAAAAACGGAACTCAATGGGGTCCAAAAACGGAACTCCATGGGATCCAAAAACGAGCTCCAAAAAATCAATCCTAATGGACGCTATTCGTCCAAATAAAGTGGTCCGTGGATCATTTGGATCCACTTGCTTGGGCGCATGGTTGAGCTTGGACCGGCTCAACCCCCTTTTGCCTAGGTTCGACCTAGACTACCTCGTCTGAACTTGGGTTAGGATTCGACTATAGGTTAGACCATTCAAGTACGGGAGAGTCCTAAAAACGGATCAAAGCCGCCTTGAGGTTTAATCCAATTTCGCTCACGCTTGGCCGTTGTTTCTCCACCCCGTGCAAGAACTCCAAGCTGTAAGTATTCCTCCGTGGCTGGCCTAGCTGCCTTGCTGGACTCACGTCCAGCCCTTACGAGCCTAGTCGGACCCGGCTTGGTCCTTGGTTCAGCCTATTACGGACCAATCACTTGGTCCCGACCCACGGTCGACAGAGCAGGCCGGACCCAGCCGGCTGAAGCGCAAGGCGTCTGAGCTGTGGGCTCAGACCATGGAGCATGTCGCCGACTCGACTCAAGAGCTTGAAGCAGCACCAAAGCAGGTTGCAGCGGGAGGAGTGGGAGGAGCAACCAGGTCCGAAGAGGTGCTCAAACCGGATAGGCTTCAAGATGTTTCTGAACTAAGTGTTGGACTCACCGAGTTAGTCAAGTTAACCCCTAATGTGAGTCCGGTCAACCTAGACGCTTGAGCCGATTCTAAGACCTAGAATTCTAGGGAATTGGCTAAGTCAAACAGACTTAGCCCATGCGCATCGAACCGAAGTGTGGGCGGCAACCCACACGAGGTCCCCGCCCTGGGCTCACAAGGCTCAGGGACGATTCAGTAGAACTCCGAGCTTAGGCGCTAGGCCGCTCGTTCTTTCCAGCACTTAGTCAAATTCAGTTCTTTGCTTTCGCACTTAACCATTCTTTGCCAATAACGAGTTTTGAACTCGAGACCTAGGCCGAGCGGGATGTGCTCGGCGCATTTGCTTTTGGATCAGATCTAGCGCGGGTTAAGCAATGTAGAACCCGCTTCAATTGGACTTGTATATAGACTTTTTGGATCATGTACATTGTATGCATTTTTTGAAGAATTGAATCATTTGTTCGAATTTCGTCTCTCTCCTCTCTCGAGGTCTCTCTTCTCCCTCTCGTCTCCCACCTTGCTCACCCGAGCCGGGCGTCTTCTCCCCCCCTCGCGTCCTCTACCTCCAAGGCGCTCCCAATCTCCCCCAAATCCTGTCCTTGACGAGCCAAAGTCCCTAGACACCGGCATAAGGCAGCAAAGGCTTAGGCGGATCTCCTCCACGGCGGCGGTCCCTCCTTCGTCCACGACAAATACCCCGGATTGAAGATTTAATCAAGTTCGGTGCATTCTTCTTAATCACGAATAAGAATAGAGGCTGAAGTTGAGATCGGGAAGGGTGAAGGCGCGGTTCAACCACGGCTTCATCAAAACGACCAGGTTAGTCTTTTGATTCTCGTGTTTTCACCAAGCCTTGTGTTGAGATCGATTTAGGCAGAGGTCTTCTTTATTTCTGTGGTCTTTCCTCGGCATACCCGAGGCCTGACTTGGAGGAAGACGAAGAACCCTGTCGGAAAAGGTCCCTTACACGATTTGGGGAACTTCCGAGCAATCTCTAGTTCTAATCGGAATTGGATAATTTGAACCGAGCGATTTCCAAGCACAAACTCGAAGATCGCGTGCTCGGTTGAGTGTTTCATTATCTCGGTCCAGAGGCACAAATACGATCGAAATCGAAGTTCTGGTCGTGAATAGTGAAAGGTTATTGGTCCATCGGAATCGCCACGATCGGTAGATTAAGATATCAAAATTTGGGCGAATTCTAGTGGTGGAACGCAAATTCGGACTTCCATCGGATTCCGGCAGCCTCCGGCCAATTCCTGCAATTCCCGACCAACTCCATTGTTCCCTGCTCTCAGGACCAGAATACCCCTTGTTCGGGAATTCCTATTCCCATTCGGAAGGGGCAAATTGGACCAAGGAGGAAAGTACAAACCCTAGCCGCCGCACGAGGGAGATTCACCTCAACCTTGCCGCCGGTCGTCTCTAAGGTTAGTATTCGTGCTTCTTTCTTGTCCGTTGATCTCTGCCACGTGCCTCCATCTCGCCAGCTCCTACCTTCATACCACCCGAGTCTTCCACGTGTCCCTGCTCGAGATCATCCTAGGATCTCGAGCTGCCAATCAATTAGGTCAAACCCGCAGTCGCCGCTCCTCCTTGCTTGCTCGCAATCTCAATTCGAGTCAACCCTAGCCTCAGCGTCGCCCCAACCCTCCATCCTGCCAGGTGTCCCTCATCTATGTGTCCTCCTCCCGCCACCTCAGCCAGCATCCCCTCGCGCAATCCAGCTGGGTCCCACGCGTTTTGACGCAACGCCCAGCTCGCTCCATGCAGTCACCCGTTAGCCTCTTACCTTAGCTGTTTTAGGAAACCCCTTGCGCGTCGTCATCTCCTTGCCGCATTCGTCTCCACCCCTTACCGCGTCAAATCTTAGCCTCTCATCTCTCCACGTGGTGTCATCCCAGCCTTGTTGAGAATTCTCGAGAGATCAAGAGAATCGACCCGGAATTCTGTCCAGGTTCATTCGATTTCAGTCTTCTCCCCTACCATTTAGGCAATTCCTCCTCGCATTTCCTCTACGCGTGATTGATTCCGCGTGATCTCTGTCGGTCGTTGATCTTGCCACGTGGCAAGATCGTGGTGCACCTTCTTGGCACGACCAGCCAAGTCAACCGAGTCCTCCTAGTCATCTTCTCGCACCACCCTCGCCCTTAGGTTAACCCGTTTGACTGAGCCTACCTAGACCGACATCACTTCTCTCAACCTTAGTCAACATTAGGTCCATGCACCCTACCGAGCCCTCTTGAGTTCAAGCCACCCTAGTTGGCTCGAGTCTAGCTCGAGTGCCCCTTGACCTAGTCAACCCGGACCCACTGAGCTAGGTCCCTTAGTCAACCACCCACGTAGTCGTCCTTAACCTCATTCGGTCAACTTTGACCAAACCCGAGCTTAGGCTCAACCTAAGCCACCCCCGTAAGCCTCTCTTAGCTAGGTTACCTATTTCGCACCTACGCCGCGATCTGACTAGCCTACCCCAAACCGAGCCCATCTTGACTAGACCAACCTACCTAGTAGAGCCCAGTCGAACCGAGCCAACCCCAGCCTTAGTTAGGAGTAGGTCTCGCTGGTCTATTCTAGCTCAACACCTCGGCCGCGACCCTCACCGTCGGAATCCAGCGACGAGCGTGGCCGAGCCACACCCGACGGCAGGTAGGTAGGCGCTGCCCTTCTGGCAGCAGCCCCCCTCGGCACAAAGGCGGCCCTTCCGGCCACGACAGCGTCGTCCCCTCCGGCAGCGGCCACCCTCACGGCATCGGTCTCCAGCCGCGTTCCCTTCAGCGCCAAACGTCCTCGGTGCCGACAGTCATACGCGCGGCCCGCATCTTTTCTGCCCACATCCGCAAGCATCTTGACGCTCGATTCCTTCCAGGCGGCCCGACGTCTGCGTCAACCGGAAGACGCGCGTCCAGCGACAGCGCGAGCACTCGGCCAGCGGCGAGCGGCCACTTCCTCAGGCGCGTCGGCCAGGATTTTAGCGGCGAGTTCATCGCTCAGCGCCCTTCGGCCAGCGGACTGAAGAGTGCAGCAGGCTTCTGAGGAGGCTCTCCTCAACTGGCCTTCTTGAACAGCGAGCTGCAATACCCGGGGGTTGGTTCTCACCCCGGGTGATCTCCCGGCTACGCCAAGGACTTTCCTTGGCCGGTATACTCTTGATCCCCCTTGTAGCACGGGCGGGTATTCGCTTTGGTTTGTTTAGGGCAGCATCTTAGTTTGTTTTCTATTTTGCTTTAGCCTTGGCTTCGGCCCTGCTCCCCCGTGAGGTACCTCGAGGGCACTGTGCCCGAGACACGACCACAAGGAGCAAGACCACCTAATTGCTTTTGTTGGGTGTGGTTTGGCCGTTAGTAGTGGTTTGCGTGGTTTGTGAGTGAGTTGCGAGAGATTTCATATTTGTATCGCTCACGTTTGTAAGGCCTCGCCGACCCTGCTAGTGTTCTTGTAGTAGGCTATCCGTAGTTAGGTTTTGGAAGGGGTAACCGTGACTTGTATCTCCCTATCTATTTTGATTTGCGCCGGGGTCCTGTCCGGCCAGGTAGCTTTCTGTATTTAATTGTTTAGGATTTTGGTTTTTAGAATAGGCCTCAAGAAGGTCCTGGGAAGATTAGGATTGCATTGGTCAGATTTTCTTAGACCCACTGGTGCGGTCCTAACAATTGGTATCAGAGCGCCTCTTGAGGAATATCCGCAGTTTGAGCACTTGGACCTTCGCAGCGTGGACATCAACGGGCAGTGCCAGCGGAATTCTTGTGGTTTTCTGATTATTTCAGCGGTCTTCTTTTCATATTGGGGTTTTCTAGTGTGAGTATAGCGGTCAGAGTCCAACCACGGTTTTCTTCAATTGCGTAGATCTAGGCTTCGCTTGTCCACTCTTGGCAAGTGTAGGGTTGTACACCTTGTACACCCGAGGGCAGCCAAGCTCGAGGTGCGTCACCGAGGCACTAGGAGAGTGCGGTGATTTAGGCTCTTAGAGCCCGGCCGAGAGCGAAGTGTGATTGCCGAGGCACTTAGGCGAAGTGCGGCATTAGGTGGGCCAACCCGTCTCCCTCGCCTTAGGTCTCACGCGCGGCAGCTTGAGCAGCGGCAGCGTGGGCAGATTTGAGAGTGGCAGTCGTCTTCTATTTGGATTTCAGTCTTAAGAGTGGCAGTGTAGACAGAATTTGGATTTCGTAGTTAGGATTTTCGTAGCATAGTGCATCCTTGGCGCTGGTCAAACCAGATTTTACAAATGGCCAAGTCGAAGAAAAACTTGAACCCCGACGAGCCCGTGCTTGAGGAAACCACTTCGGACCCTCAAGAAGTCGCTCATAGGGCTTCCAACATAGAGATGTCCGAGCATACTATCAACCATCTTGGCAACCTTGAGTGTGAATTCGGCCAGTACCGTCGAGACATGGATAAGGCCGAAAACCATAGACGAAGGGATATAGAGAGACAATTCGGCGAACTCCACAAAGACTTAGCCAAAATGAGGAGGAACCAACAGAATGAAATGGATGAAGTACGAGCAATGTTTAGGGTTCTAACCTCAAACCAGCAGCAAGGTACAGAGAGGGCTACTCAGGGCCCGAATACACGCCCAGACAAGGGTAAAGGTTTGTTAGTTGCACCAAACTACCAAACCGACACTGAGGTCGATCCCAATAACATCTCTCATATTGGGACGAGTACAGAAGGAGGTCGACGCAATACCATGGCGCCTCCTCAAGGCAGGCATCAACAGGATGCCTACGAGGATAGGACTCCCCGAGCACCACGTTTTGGACACCATAGTCAAAACCGAGTGGAGCTCACTTCCGAAGGGGAGCAAGACAAGTCCCCAGCTCGTCAAAGAAGAGGGTCTCGATTCCACCAAAGGCAAGAAGAGCGACGGACACCCTCAGTCCGATATGAATTCCCTAAGTTCAATGGGGAACACCTGCGTGAATGGCTCTTCATGGCAGAACGATACTTCCTTTGTCACCATGTTCCCGAAGCAGAATGGATTGAGATAGCTACGGCCAATATGACCGGGGAAGCTACAACGCATTATTTGTGGTTTAACCACAATAATGAAGAACAAACATGGGAAAAGTATAAGGCCAGTCTCCAACTCCAATTTGGGGACTCAACATTTATTGACTACGATGAGGACTTAAAAAATCTAGTCCAGACCACTACCGTGCCAGCCTACAAAAGGCAGTTCGAGCGCCTAGCCAGCATGGTTAGATGGCCTGAGAAGGCCCTCATCGGTGCTTTCAAGGGAGGCCTTAGAAACGATATAAAGCGGGAAATGAAAATTCACCGCTTTGACAAATTGGAAGAATGTATCGCCATGGCCCGTCTATATGAAGAAAGGATCGAGGAAAGAAGAGCCGAGAAAAAGGCTCATAAATTTGATAAACAGAGGAAACGAAGCTCCTACACCTCTGGTTCTCGCAATACTAGAAAGGAGATAGTTCCCTTCAAAAGGGGGAACGAACCACGGCCCTACCAAAACTCCAATCAAGGGCAGGGCAAGAAACCGCCCCTACGCTACCTCACGCCTCAACAAATTGAGGAATACAGACGCAAAGGTCTGTGCTATAGGTGTGAGGGTAAATGGGATAAGTATCACAAGTGCCCAGCCTACTTCAGGGTACAAGTGATAAGCGATGAAGAGTCAAGCTCGTGTACAAATAGTGACTCATCCTCCAGCGCTTCATACGAGTCCAGCTCGTCCTCTTCAGAGGAAGAAGTAATTCAAAAGCGCCGGATCAAAAAGACCGAGAAAAAGAAAGAAATCACTAAGGAAGAGACTCCCACTAAAGAGGAGAAACCCACAGAGGCCGAGTCTCTTCACTCGATGCAAGACCCAAACAAACCCAATTCATTCCGTGTGTTTGGGAGGATCAACGGCAAGAAGATCCTCATTTTGTTGGACAACGGGGCCACACGAAACTTCCTAACTGAGGAAGCGGCTAAAAGGTGTAAGGTGCCCCTCGAATCCAGCTCGCCCCAAACAATAGTCGTGGGAAGGGGTCTAAGGCTGAAATGCCTTAACGAAGGGAAGAATATGGAAGTCGTCATCAAGAAAAAGCCCTTCAAAATTGATTTCTTGGTTATTCCACTCGATGGAGTGGATTTGATTCTCGGAATGCCCTGGTTTTTCACCTTGGGTATCATATCATGGGACATGAGGAACTTTAGTATGACCTTCACGCCCGACGGAGAAGATGAGCCGATGACCTTACAAGGCATCACGAGCACTACACGTCCCAAGGCTGCCTTACGAGCTATAGAGGCAGACCAACCAGCGTGTTGGGTGATGGCACTAGCTACGGATGTGCCATCTAGAGAAGAGCACGAAGAGATTGTGCCTCCACGGATACAGTCGGTGTTGGACCGATATGAGGATTTGTTCGAGGAGCCAAAAGGACTACCTCCTCCTCGATCTTACGACCATCGAATTGTAATGACCCAAGGGGCCGAACCAGTCAACGTGCGGCCCTACAGATATGGGTATAACCAGAAGGCTGAGATAGAGCGTCTGGTTAAAGAGATGTTAGAGAGTGGCATAGTTCAGCCAAGCAGTAGTCCTTTTTCTTCTCCCGTCTTACTTGTGAAGAAGAAGGACAATACATGGCGCTTCTGTGTTGATTATCGCGCCCTGAACGAAGCCACGGTGAAGGACAGGCACCCTATACCTGTCATCGATGAGTTGTTGGATGAGCTAGCCGGTGCGACCATATTCTCCAAGATAGACTTGAGAGCTGGCTACCATCAAATCAGAATGTGTAAGGATGATGTCCCCAAAACGGCATTCTGGACACATGACGGGCACTACGAATTCCTCGTTATGCCCTTCGGTCTAACTAACGCACCGGCAACATTTCAAAGGTGCATGAACGATGTCTTTCGTCAATACCTCCGAGATTTTATATTGGTCTTCTTCGACGACATACTCATATATAGTCAGACAGAGGAATTGCATGAGAAGCACCTTGCCACAGCTCTTCAGGTGCTACGTGATAACCAACTGTATGCAAAAAGGTCCAAATGCAGCTTTGGACAACCGAGCATTGGTTATCTTGGGCACATCGTGTGCCAACAAGGGGTTCGGGCAGACCCCGAAAAATTGGACGCCATGCAAAGATGGCCACTGCCTAAGGATCTGAAAGGACTCAGAGGCTTTCTAGGCCTTACGGGCTACTACAGGCGCTTCATCCAAGGTTATGGGTTAATAGCTCAACCCTTAACCCAGATGTTAAAAAAAGGAGCCTTTCAATGGTCAGATAACGCTAGGGCAGCCTTTGAAAAGTTAAAAAATGCCCTTATGACTGCGCCAGTGCTTACCCTACCGGACTTCAACAAACAATTTACAATCGAGACAGACGCGTGTGATGTTGGAGTCGGGGCTGTCTTGAGCCAAGAAGGCCACCCTATCGCCTACATGTCAAAGGCCCTAACCAGTAGGGCAAAACCTCTTTCTACGTATGAGAAAGAGCTTTTAGCGATAGTCCTTGCAGTTGAGAAGTGGCGGCCTTACCTGATAGGGCACAGACTTATTGTAAAAACGGACCAGAACTCGTTAAAGTACATGCTCAAGCAAAGAGTATCCACGCCTACCCAACAACGTTGGCTGGCCAAGCTGCTAGGATACGATTTTGAGATTGAGTATAAGAAGGGTCCGGATAACACAGCGGCAGACTCTCTTTCCCGACTGACCGAGCAGTTTATGACGCTTTCTGTGGTAGAAACGGATATATGGGAACGATTAACCCAAGAGCAGCGAGAAGATCAATCCTTGAGGTTAATTCGAGCGTCCATAGAACAGAATCCAGGATCTATCCCTCTATACACGGTGAGAGGGAATCTCTTGTTTAGGAAGAATCGCGCAGTGATTCCTCCAAATTCTGGGCTCAAGCAAGAACTCTTGCAACACTTCCATGACACACCAGCCACAGGTCATGAGGGGGTTTCAAAAACCCTTGCTAGAGTGAAAGCCCAGTTTTGGTGGCGCGGCATGAAGGCAGACGTACAACGTTACATCAGAAAGTGCGTGGTATGTCAGAGGGAGAAATACGAGGCAATCAAGCCTCCAGGTCACTTGAATCCCCTCCCCATACCCACGAAGCCATGGACCGATGTAACTATGGATTTCATAGATGCCATGCCCCGCTCTGAAGGCAAGGAAGCTGTGCTTGTGGTAGTGGATAGACTCACCAAGTATAGCCACTTCACTCCCTTGCCTCGTTCGTATCAAGGGCCAATGGTGGCCAGCGTGTACCAAGAGTATATCGGCAAGCTCCACGGAATGCCACAATCGGTCGTATGTGACCGTGATTCGATTTTTCTCAGTGCATTATGGCAGGAGTATATGAAGATAATGGGTACCACGCTCAACTTCAGCACAGCCCACCATCCGTAGACAGATGGTCAGAGCGAAATCGTGAACCGGTCTCTAGAGACCTACCTGAGATGCTTCATGGGAGAACGACCAAATACATGGGTAAAATTTTTACCATGGGCAGAATGGTCGTATAACACTAGTCTGCATTCATCCACGGGCATGACCCCATATGAGGGTGTATACGGGTTCCCTCCTCCTACTATTCCAAGGTACGAGGGAGGCACAGCTGAGGACGATCAGATTGATTGTGAACTGCGCACACGTGAGGAAGTCTTGGACGCCCTCAAGCAGAACATTGCAAAGGCGCAGAACCGCATGAGACAAATGTATAACAAGGGTAGGAAAGACCGAGAATTCGAAGTGGGCCAGTATGTGTGGCTGAAGAGGTTGCCTCTAAAGCAGAGGTCGTTGATGGGCCAGCCCTACTCAAAACTGTTACCTCGCTATTATGGTCCATATCCGGTACTACAAAAGGTTGGAAAGGCAGCCTACAGGTTAGGCCTTCCAAGAGCAGCGTTAGTACACCCCGTATTCCATGTCACACGGCTTAAGCCGCATCATGGGGATGTACCAACGATGATAGAGCAGGTGCCGGAACAATTGCCAACACCCTACCACATCCTAAAGCACAGATACGTTCAACGCCAAGGTAGGACAAGGCACGAGGTACTCGTGGAATGGGAGGGCCCAGATCGAGGAACTTCTTGGGAAGAGTTCGGGTCAGTAGTCCACCGTTTTCCCTCTTCTAGCCCTCGAGGACAAGCGCAATTTAGGGAGGGGGAATCTGTTACGGACCAATCACTTGGTCCCGACCCACGGTCGACAGAGCAGGCCGGACCCAGCCGGCTGAAGCGCAAGGCGTCTGAGCTGTGGGCTCAGACCATGGAGCATGTCGCCGACTTGACTCAAGAGCTTGAAGCAGCACCAAAGCAGGTTGCAGCGGGAGGAGTGGGAGGAGCAACCAGGTTCGAAGAGGTGCTCAAACCGGATAGGCTTCAAGACGTTTCTGAACTAAGTGTTGGACTCACCGAGTTAGTCAAGTTAACCCCTAATGTGAGTCCGGTCAACCTAGACGCTTGAGCCGATTCTAAGACCTATAATTCTAGGCAATTGGCTAAGTCAAACAGACTTAGCCCATGCGCATCGAACCGAAGTGTGGGCGGCAACCCACACGAGGTCCCCGCCCTGGGCTCACAAGGCTCAGGG